>NC_057751.1:3041641-3052359 GCF_004010195.1 Chiloscyllium plagiosum
CGTTCCCCTTCCCCGTTACTCATCTCATTTTGGAGCGTGTCTTTCCAACCTCACGGTTACAAAAAAACCAAGGCCCACATTGCCTTGTTCAAGGATCTGCCTCATCGCATGTTTTTACAGCAATCCTGAAAATCTTTGAGGCTGATTTCATGTGCTCACCAGTTGAGCAGGTTCTTGTTGAAAGCCTGGCTATTTGTTATGTTTGAGTTGTTCACTCTGTTCCATTCCTTTGAATTGCCATTTGCAGGTTGCAGGAAGCACTGCACTGGCAGCAGGAATGTTGGGGAGCGCTGACAGTACTCTTGTGCTGCATCGTACACTGGCTCAATGGCAGTCTGACCACAAACACAAACACAGTTGCCATCAGTAGGCCATGTGCTGTCAGAATACTTCCTGTCCCTCAGTCTGGAATTCTTTGTTTTAACAGTGGATGTTCCTTCAGCTTGTGCCCTCCTGGAATGGCCCCTTGAAACAGTTGCTGTCTGATGCAGACAACTGGCTGTCCAAACGTAGGAAAGGTGAGTATTGTCCTGATCTTTCTGGGTACAGGCTCAATCATGATCACCTCTCCTGTCTTGTCAGCCTCAGCCAAGGTGATTCCATCTGCTCATATCCTGTGGAATCTGTTTCCGTGAAGCTGACTGGCTGAAAGCTGAAACAGTTACTTGCCCATTGTGTTAGGAAGGGTATGTCAGTGTTAGTGCAGTGGGGTCAAGGTACATTGGCTGTTCATGTTCATATGTCCTTTTGCGATGTAGATGCACTTCCCTCTTGTTGGCATTAATCTGTTTCCATTCATGGAGGCATTTACTGGGTTTGATTGCCCTCTTCTTTCCTCCCAGCAAAGGATTGAAACCGTGTCCCTGAATCATTGCCAGGTCGAGGTGAAAGATGGTTCCCCTTGCTGGAAGGAAACCCACGGAAATCTCAGCTGTCGTGTTGCCCTGCAAGATTACATAATTTGCTTTTGTCCTCGAGAGCCATTGGCTTCTCTCTTTGTGACGATGAATTCTCTGTACTTTGTGGGGAATGGCTCACAGTGCCGCTTTGTGGGCGGCACAGTGGTTAGCACTGCTGCCTCACAGCACCAGGGACCCGGGTTCAAATCCCGACTCAGGCGACTGACTGTGTGGAGTTTGCATGTTCTCCCCGTGTCTGCGGGGGTTTCGTCCGGGTGCTCCGGTTTCCTCCCACAGTCCAAAGATGTGCAGGGTCAGGTGAATTGGCCGTGGGAAATTGCCCATAGTGTTAGGTAAGGGGTAAATGTAGGGGTATGGAAGGGTTGCGCTTCGGCGGGTCGGTGTGGACTTGTTGGGCCGAAGGGCCTGTTTCCACACTGTAATGTAATCTAATCTAAACACAGGGGGCAAGCTGAGCAGACATTGTGTTGTCACTCCTGGTCTGAGTTAGAAACAGTCCACGACCAGCACATCTGGCATTTCGAGGGAGACTCAGTGGGGAGATTCATGATGGGATATGGCTATTAAAAATGAGGGGGGGATTTATGCAATCATAGAGATGTACAACACGGAAACAGACACTTCAGTCCAACTTTTCCATGCCGATCAGAGATCCGAAATTAATCCAGTCCCACCTGTCAGCACATTCCATATATGCACCACCCTCTGCATGAAAATGTTGCCCCTTAGGTCTCTCTTATCTCTTTCCCCTCTCACCCTAAACCTATGCCATCTAGTTCTGGACTCCCCGACCCGAGGAATATTTACCCTATCCATGCCCCTCCTGATTTTATAAACCTCTGTAAGGTCACCCCCCAGCCTGCGACGCTCCAGGGAAAACAGCCCCAGCCTGTACCGCCTCTCCCCATAGCTCAAACCCTCCAACCCTGGCAACTTCCTTGTAAATCCTTTCTGGACCCTTTTGAGTTGGACAACATCCTTCCTATATCAAGGAGACCAGAATTGCACACAGTATTCTGACAGTGGCCTAACCAATGTCCTATACAGCCGCAACATGACCTCCCAATTCCTGTACACAATGCTCTGACCAATAAAGGAAAGCATACCAAATGGCTTCTTCACTATCCTATCTACCTGCAATTCCACTTTCAAGGAGTTATGAACCTGCACTCCAAGGTCTCTTTGTTCAGCAACATTCCCCTGGACCTTCCCATTAAGTGATTGAAACTTAGAGAATACTGAGAGGTATAGATCGAGTGGATGTGGAGAAGGTGTTTCAATTAGTAAGAGAGACTCTGAGCCAAGGGCCCAGCCTCCGAGTGGAGGGACAGCGTTTTCGAACTGAGATGAGGAATTTGCTCAGCTCGAGGATGGTGAATGTGTGGAAATCATTGCTGCAGAGGGCTGTGGTGGCCAAGTTATTAAGTATATGTAAAACAGGTACAGAATCGTCATTGATGAGGGGATGAAAGGGAGAAGAGACAAGAATGCTCTTGAGAAGGTTATCAGCCTTGGGGTGGCACGGTGGCTCAGCGGTTAGCACTGTTGTCTCACAGCACCAGGCTCCCAGGTTTGATTCCAGCCTTGGGTGGCTGTCTGTGTGGAGTTTGTACATTCTTCCTGTGTCTGTATGGGTTTCCTCCAGGTGCTCCAGTTTCGTCCGACAGTCCAAAGATGTGCGGGTCAGGTGAATTGGTCATGCTGAATTGCCCATAGTGTTAGGTGCATTAGTCAGAGGGAAATGGGTCTGGGTGGGTTCCTCTGCGGAGGGTCAGTGTGGACTGGTTGTGCCGAAAGGCCTGTTTCCACACTGTAGGGAATCTCATCTAAAATGTTAGAACGGCAGAGTAGACTCAGTGGGCTGAATGGTCTCATTTGCCTCATAGATCTTGTGCTCTCCACCATAACCGTGTCAAGGCTTTTTTCTTCAGTGTTCTGCTGTTCACCTCCTTCCTTGCCCACTCGAAAGGAAATGGTTTTGGCTGAGTACAATTGAGGGGGGTCTTTGCTGTCCTTCCTGTCTTTGTAGCGAGCTGCTTGTTGCATTATGCCATTGACTTGGTGTGTCTCATTGTGAGACTGTGCATGACAGCTGTGGCACAAGACAGTGTTACTCAGCACAGTGGGTTGTCAATCCAGGGATCCACTCACAGCTACACTGCTAACTGCTGGCAGTCTCCGAGTAATTAGTGGATGTGTTCCCTCACTTCAGGAGCAATCACTTCGCACTTTAGAGACTTGAAATTCTTGCTCTGCACAATCTTCCTCCTGTTGTTCTAAGCCTTCTGACAACAGTTCTTGAACAGGTCAGACAGATACATTGCGAGTGTAAAATTCATCTGTCTCTGGCCACCACAAGGAGAAGTACACTGAGTATCAGTAGTTGCAGCAGGGTTACAGAGATAATGGCACTGTCTCCTGTCTACAGGAGAAGTCTCGTTTCAGGGGCATCAGCTGCTCACAGTACTGTGCTGTTAGCTGAGCCTGCCCCTTCAAACACATTGCAACGTGTTCAACAGAAACACCTCGCCCTGGATCTGAGTTCACTGGTGAACTTATCTTCTCCCACTCAAATCCTTCGCTAAATTAGAAACATGCAGTTTGGTCATAGTTTCACCATTAAACTTCCCCCAGACAAACAAACCAGAGCTAATCAAAAGCAAGATAGCAGAACATTGCTCGGAAGGAAATGAAATATCGTCATCATTCCTGTACTCCTTCTGCACTGGAACATGCAGTTATCCACCAGCTCCCTATCTGTTTCTCGCGATCTGATATCCACTCTCTGATGCACGCACTATGTCTCATTAGCTCTCTACCTCTCACTCTCTCACTCTGTACTTCCCCTCTCACCTGTCCGTCTCTATCTCCCATACATGTACTGTCATCTATCTCTCACCGACTGGGAAATCGCTCGCTCTCTCTCTCTCTCTCTCTAAGTATGTCCACCTCTCTCTTGTTTTTACAGAGCACTCACTCTGTCCTGTGTCATTTGTTCTCTCTCTCTCTTTCTAAGTATGTCCACCTCTCCCTTGTTTTTACAGAGCACTCACTCTGTCCTTTGTCATTTGTGTGTTCTTTTGACTCTATCTCTTTCCTGTCTCTGCTCTCATTCTGTCTGTCTTGCAGTCCCTCTTTCTGTCAGTTCTCTCTCTGTCTGCCTGTCTGTCCCCTCCGGTCCTGTTGCCTTCCTGTAACTCAGCCCTCTCAGTCTCACTCTCTCAGTTGTTTGTGTTGTGTCTCTCTCAGTCGATCTTGCTGTCTATCTCTCTCACTGTGTGTGGAGTGATGGAGTGTTCAGGTCACTGGGCTGGTTGTCTCAAACTCCAGGCTAATGTTCTGGGAGTCAATGGTGAAACTGGGATCAGGAACAGACAAAATAACATAAGTAACTTGAGACCCATAGCCTCGAAACAGTCAGTGGATTCCCAGTAATGTGAGACTGGGCCTTGATGGGATTTTGTTTCTCTGCTTCTGCTAGCTCTCTTGATTCTGGAGCTGGAACTCCTGATTTGTTCCTCAGTCTGTTCCTTGAGTTGCTGAAGTAATGTCCCCAACGTTACATGTTTCCCATGTTAGGGAATAGGTTCAGAACTCCTCTCAGAGTATATGACCTTATATTAAGCAATAGGAATTGAATTTGGACCTTTGGCCTCTCAAACCTGCTGTGCCATTCAATAAGATCACGGCTAATTAGACATTGCTCACATCCACTTCACTGCACTTGCCCTGGAACTCTTGGTTTCCCTCCTGGTCAGGACTCTATCAATTCCAGGCTTAAATATCCACGCGGACTCTGACCCCACAGCTCTCTGTGGCAAGGAGTTCCAAAGTCTCTCAACCTTCACACTGAAGAAATCCCTCCTCATCTCAGTCGGAAATTGGCCCCGTTTATTCTGAGCGCATGTCCTCTGGTCTGAGATTCTCCCATGTTGGGAAATATCCTCTCAGCATTGAACCTGTCAAGCCCCTTAAGCATCCTCTATGTTTCACTGAGATTGTTCTTGTGAACTCCAGTGAGTCGAGTCCCGACGTACTTTGCTTCTGCTCATTAGACAATCCCTCCATCCCAGGGACCATCCTGGTGAGTATTCTCTGAACTGCCTCCAATGAAATGTTACCTTTCCTTTAGTAAGGGGACCAGAACTGCTCCAGATATGGCGTCACCAGCCCCTTGTACAGTTTCTGGAAGACTTGCCCCTCTTAGACTCCATGAAATAAGGACCCACATCCCATTAGCCCTTCCTGATTACCTGCTACCCCTGTGTGCTCGCTTTCTGGGTTTCATACAAGTCACCCAGAGTCCCTTTGTATTGCAGTTTCCTGCAGCTTTGCTCAATATCGCTAATACTCTGTTCCTTTCTTTATCCTTCTGAAATGATCAACTTCACATTTTCCTATATTATTGATTTGCTAATTTTCTTATCCACTGAGTTCACCTCTCAATCGATGTCTGTCAGTGAACTGTTTGTATGCCCCTTGGAACCTGCTTTCCCACTTATTTTTGTGTGGTCTGCAAATGTGGCCAGAGTACACTGACTTCCTTCCTCTAAGTCATGAGTACATACTGTGAATAACAGCGGTCCCAGCTCTGATTTGCTGCTCTTCTCCAAAGGAGCATTGGAGCTTTCAGGAAAAGCTTGGTCACACAGTGAGTGGTTTGGATCTGGAATGCAGGAGTGTACTGGAGGCAGCTCCATTTGATGCTTTCTCAAGTGGGCAGTTCAGTTATGATTTGGAAAAGAAGAAGATGCAGGGTAACAGAGCAAAGGGGAACAGAGTGACACTGGGTGAAGTGCAGCTGCTGTGAGCTAGGGCCGGTACAATGGGCTGAATAGCCTCCTCCTGTGCTGAAAGCATTCTGTGATCTGTTTGCTGACCGAGATGGCAGAGCAGGCTGAGCAATCCAGTTGATATGTCTGTTTGTCCTTTCCTTCAGACAGCTGCAATTACAGTAGTTTCCTGGACTCTGAACAAGGACAGAGGTTTGCTGGGGTCTTCAGTCATCTTCGCCTTCAGTATGTCATCAATGACCTGATATCGGCAAAGATTATTGAGCGAGATATGATCATTCCTTCAGGTAAGTTTTCTGTTGCTTTGGTCAATAGTTTCTCAGTTTCTTTCTGTATGTTGACTGTATACACTGAGATTCCGATAAGATTGTCCCTCCCTCTGGGTCAAAGGTTCCCGTCAGCTCTGGGGTTTGAATCCTGCTGGGTTGAGTGGTTGACAATTAGCAGTGTCTTTGAGGAGCCCCTCAGACCTGACAGTGATGGTGCTGCTGGCTGTAAGCTGTTTGGCAACCAGAAGTCTGCTCTGTAATATGATGCAAAAATCCAAATTCATCCTCGAGTACTTCTACACTTGGGGCATTATCATCTTGCTGCACTGAGCCAGGGACAACCCAAGCTTCAACATTCAAAAACCAAGCATGACTATGCAGATGAAAATCCAGCATTGTCTTCCAACAATCAATATGTTATTTGATGAGGTGTTAGATTGGCAGAGATAATGGTGGGGCTGAATTTCTTAGGTGAGGTGTTAAGTCATGTCATGTATGTCATTGCTTCACAGCAATGCTTTGGCAGAAGTCTGGTGTGTGTGTGTGTGTGTGTTTGTCTGTTTGTCTGTCAGTGTGACTGTGAATCTAATAGTGAGCTCTGTTTCCCAGGCTGGCTGGTTTCAGTTTACAAGCAACAGTGGTTTACCATGCTCAGGACTGAACAGGACAACGATGTAGGGTAGGTGATCTCACTTGATTTTGTTGTGGAAGAATTACTCAATGTTCTATAAAATAAATTACCGGGAGACGCAGAAAATCCTTGATAAAATTAAACTTTAATCTGCAAAATCAAAGCTGTGGCAGCCAGAAAAATGCCTTCCCTAACTGCCCACATCCTCTTTATCTTTCTGCAGTTTATCCAGTTGTTGTTCCCGTGCTTATCAGATAACATTAACACAGCCAATCATGCTTGCTTGCTTTGTCTTTCTCAAGGAATCATCATCTGCTGCACTGATCCCTACATTACACTTAACCTATCACATTACCCCACCACCATCTTCAGCATGAGCTCATCTCCTGGTGATTTAACTAACCTACCACAGTGCACTACCATGATCTGTTCCTGGAACCCTGTAATATGGTCCCAGGCATGCATTGCAACACGAAGTTAACTACATAACTGCCAGAATAACTTTGATCATTTCTTCCTCTGAAATGGAGCTGAAGGTTGTGTTGTTTTGATGAAATCCCAATCTCTGTCCCAGTACGAATGGTGTGAAAGTTCAGGGTTTGGGAGGATTCACTGTTGGACAGAGACACAGCTGGAGCAGCTCAGAGTCTGAGCACTGCAAACTCCCAGCCTGTCTGCCTGGAATGGTGCTGAAGTCAGGCACCCACATCAGTGTTCACTGAGTTTGAGAGGAGGGGATCACATCCAAGGCTGCTGGAATGATCAAGTCAGAGGTCACACGCAGACACCAGGTTCCAGTCCACCAGGTTTACTTGAAATCACAAGCTGATTAAAAGAGCATCACTCCGAAAGCTGGTCATTTTGAATAAACCTGGTGTGGTGTGACTCGGGACTTTGTCCATCCCAGTCCAACATGGGCACCTCCACATCAGGGCTGTAAAGATAATGTAGGCACTGGTATTCCATCCCAAACCCTTTCTTCCTGGTGGTCATGAACAGCCTGCATATACTGACCAGCTGATAGCTCACCCACTTGGCCTGCACTGACAAGTCTCCATAGCCGGGCAGACCTCAGTCCGAACAGACAAACACAGAAGCTAGGTGCAAGAGGAGGCCCTTCAGCCCTTCCAGCCTCCTCCTCCATTCAACATGATCATTGCTATTGCATCCAACTCAGCTCCTTGTTCCTGCTCTCCCTTTGGTCCCTTTCACCTGAAGAACTGCAACTGTTTGTGCAGAGTGGTGGCTCAGTGGTTAGCACTTCTGCCTGACAGCGCCAGGGACCTGGGTTCGATTCTAGCCTCGGCTGACTGTCTGTGTGGAGTTAGCACATTGGCTCCTTGTCTGTGTGGGTTTCCTCCGGGTGCTCCGGTTTCCTCCCACACTCCACAGATTGGCCAAGTGAGTTGCCCATAATGCCCAGGGATGTGCATGGGAAAAGGATGGGGGCTGGGTCTGGGTGTATTGCTCTTCAAGAGGTTGATGTGAACTCGATGGGACAAGTGGCCTGCTTCACATTGAAGGGTTTCCCTGATTCAAACTCTTTATTGAAAAAATTGAATGTTTTGGCCTCAGCTGCGTTCTGTGGCAGAGAATTCCACAGGCTCCCCACTCTCTGGGTGAAGACTTATTTTCTCATCTTAGTCCAGCATAGCCCTCGTTAACCCTGGGTTTCAGCTGCCCAGACATAAGGAAAATCCTTCTTCTGTTTACCATGTTGAAGCCATTACAATTTTGTCTATTCTTCTGAAGTCCAGTTTGAACTGATCCACTCTCTCTTAGTGTGTCAGTCCTGCCATGCCAGGGATCAGTCTGGGAACCCATCTCTCCACTCCCTCCTGAGCCTGAACATCCTTCCTCAGAGAACTGCACCCAGTCCTCCAGGTGTGGTCTCACCAAAGCCAGCAAGCCCTCCCTGCTCCTCTCCCTGTGAAGCCCTCCTCACTGCATGCTGCAGCTGCACGCTGAGTTTCAGGGCACACCTGGGTCACATTGCACCTCCCCCTCGCCCACTCTGTCGCCATTCACATTATCATCTGCTCTGCTCTCAGATTTGGTTCCCAAACTGAATGAACCCACATTTATCCAGATTACACTGCACCTGCAATGCACTTGTCCAAATCCCAGTGAAGTATCTCTGTATCGTCCTCACTGCTCCCCCTCACACCCAGCTTTCTATGATCTGTAAACTTGGAGAGATCCCTCGTCTAAGTCAGGACTGTGTATTAAGAATGGCTGGAGCCTTGCAGCACCCCACTCGTCATTCCCTGCCTCTGGGAAAGTGACCCTGTTTATTCCTCCTGTTTGTTTGCTGTCTGCCAGCCAGTGCTCTGTCCATGTCAGTACACAGGCCTCCGTTCCATGTGCTTTAAAGAACAGTGGGTCTGACAGACATTCCCTGTGCACCCGTACATTAAGCCTCCATCCATTTACAGGCAGATTTATAGACATGATGGACATGTTGTGTCTGATTTTCAAAGCCTGTCCAGACCTGAGAGCAAGGAAGAAACCTCTGTTGAACATAGAACATAGAAAAGTACAGCAAAAAACAGGCCCTTTGGCCCACAATGTTGTGCCGAGACTGAATCCTAATGTAAAATATAGTAACTTAACCGACACACCCCTCAACTCACTGCTATCCATGTGCATGTCCAGCAGTCGCTTAAATGTCCCCAATGACTCTGCTTCCACCACCACCGCTGGCAACGCATTCCATGCATTCACAACTCTCTGTGTAAAGGACCTACCTCTGACGTCTCCTTTATACTTTCCTCCTAATATCTTCAAACTATGACTCCTCGTACCAGTCAATCCTGCCCTGGGGAAAAGTCTGTGGCTATGAAGTACTTTGGTCAATCTCCAAACAGCTCAATTAAAGCCCCTCTCATTTCTCTCAAGTCTTAAAATAAGATCAGAATTATTTGCAAAGCCACAGGTTAACAGCAAACAGTCTTCAGAGAGCTGGGTCTCAGATTCACTCATCGCGATCCACTCTGGCTCTTGCCAGCTCCATCCTGTCAAACTGGGGAAATATTCAAAAGACTTCAATTCCTCACATAACTTTTAGCACCTTGAGATGTCCCAACGTGTGTCTGAGCCAGTGATTTATTTTAAAGTATAGTCACTGATCTCAGAAGTTCCCTCCCAGCAGAATTTCACAGACATCTGAAGCAGATTTGGTGGTATACATCGACATCGTATCCCTTTTTAATAAGGAGAAGGTTATGTATTGGAGTGCTGCAGGTAGAGGACATCTCTACAGTCTTCTCCATAACACTGGCCTGAATTTGTCACATGGCACTTTGCTCGAGCATTAAAGGTAGATTGTATTCATTTAGTACTGACCCTCCGACAGTGAGGCACTCGCTCAGCAGTGACCCTACGACAGTGCGGCATTCCCTCAGCACTGACCCTCTGACAATGTGGCACTCCCTCAGCACTGACCCTCTGACAGTGCGTCACTCCCTCAGTACTGACTCTCTGATAGTGCCTACTCCCTCAGTACGGACCCCTCCGACAGTGCCTACTCCCTCAGCACTGACCCTCTGACAGTGCCCACTCCCTCAGCACTGACCCTCTGACAGTGCAGCACTCCCTCAGCACTGACCCTCTGACAGTGCGGTGCTCCCTCAGTACTGACCCTCCGACAGTGCATTACTGACCCTCCGACAGTGCAGTGCTTCCTCAGTACTGAGCCTCCGACAGTGCAGCACTCCCCCAGCACTCCCTCAGCACTGACCCTCCGACAGTGCGGCACTCTCTCAGCACTGACCCTCCGACAGTGCCCATTCCCTAAGTACTGACACTCCGACAGTGTGGCACTCCCCTCAGTACTGACCCTCAGACAGTGCAACACTCCCTCAGTACTGACCCTCCAACAGTGTGGCACTCCCTCAGTACTGACCCTCAGACAGTGCAACACTCCCTCAGTACTGACCGTCCCACAGTGCGGCACACCCTCAGCACTGACCCTTTGACAGTGCCCACTCCCTCAGCACTGACCCTCCAACAGTGCGGCACACCCTCAGCACTGACCCTCTGACCGTACGGCACTCCCTCAGCACTGACCCTCTGACCGTGCGGCACTCCCTCAGCACTGAGCCTC
>NC_057751.1:3052746-3079723 GCF_004010195.1 Chiloscyllium plagiosum
CCTCAGCACTGACCCTTTGACAGTGCCCACTCCCTCAGCACTGACCCTCCGACAGTGCGGCACTCCCTCAGCACTGACCCTCCGACAGTGCGGCACTCCCTCAGCACTGACCCTCCGACAATCCAGCGCTCCCTCAGCACTGAGCCTCCGACAATCCAGCGCTCCCTCAGCACTGAGCCTCCGACAATCCAGCTCTCCGTCAGTAGAGTTTGGAATGTCAGCTGGAATGTTTGCCTCCATGCCTTGGCTGATTGATGTGAAGCTCATTGGATGAGCTTTGATTATGTTGTCGTTTGCTCTTTGCAGTCCAAAGGAAATCAACAAGGAGCAGTGTGAAGTCTGCAGCATGCGTTGTGGAAGGAAGTTGGTGAAAGATGGTGATGTAAGTCTTGAGAAAGTAGCAAAGAGACTTTGTGAACAGACTTGTGAAGCAGCAGAGCTGCTCTTAAGTTGCTAAACCAACAGCTGGCCAGGGTTAACTATCCTCCAGCCGCCTCCTAACCTTCCTGTCCTCACCTGCTCAGCATCTGCTTCTCTTCCTAGCTCCCTCTTGCATTTAATCCACACCCAGCACTGCCTGAGATACAGAGTTGCACATCCTCAGCACTTGCAAGGTGATTGGGATTCTGCTGAATCCCTTGCTGCCTTATTTGCAGTGATGGCCTTGAGTTTTGCACATGGAGATGTACGGCATGGAAACAGACCTTTTGGTCCAACCCGTCCATGCCAACCCGATATCCTCAATTAATCTCGTCCCACCTGCCAGCACTTAGCCCATAAATCTCTAAACCCTCCCTGTTCATATACCATTCAGATGCTGTTTAAATAGCGGGTTTTGAGATTTGTTGCTCAGTTTGACATTTTGGATGTAGGTTTGCTCACTGAGCTGCAAGGTTCATTTCCAGATGTTTCGTCACCATCACTTGGTAACATCTTCTGTGGGCCTCAGGCTGAAAATTTCTGCTTTCTATTTATATGTTTGGGTTGGTGATGTTATTTCCTGTGGTGAGGTCACTTCCTGTTCCTTTTCTCAGCGGGTGGTAGATGGGGTCTAACTCGATGTGTTTGTTGATAGAGTTCCGGTTGGAATGCCATGCTTCTAGGAATTCTCATGTGTGTCATTGTTTGGCTTGTCGACTGGGGCAACACCTCCATCCTTGGGAAAAAAATACCTTCACTATTTATCCTATCCATGCCCCTCATAATTTTGTAAACCTGTATAAAGTCACCCCTCAGCCTCCAACACTCCAGGAAAAATAATCCCAGCCTGTTCAGCCTCTCCCTGTAGCTCAAACTCTCCAACCCTGGCAACATCCTTGTAAATCTTTTCTGAACCCTTTCAAGTTTCACAACATCCTTCCAATAGCAGGGAGACCAGCATTGCATGTTCGACGTGAAAGCTGACATGTTTGTTACAGGGTACAAGTTTGAAATTGTTTGCGTTTGTCTGTAATGGACTGGTTTATGTTTGAAGGTCTGCAGCCTTCTTGGAATGTATTATTCAAATTGTTAGAGTGCTGTGGGGAAATTTCCCCAAGGACATTGCAGTCTCAGTGCTGTCCTCGTTTCTTGTATGGTAGCATCTGGGTCTGCTCCTGACAAAGTGTCACTTCCCCTTGGCAGATTGAAGGACTTTGTCCTCAAAGATTGGTCTCCATTCCGTAGGCTGGCTGAATTTCCTTTATATACATCCGCTGCTGCAGCTCATCTGCAGTAACTGCTTGAATAAGCAGTATAAACAGCCCCTACAATGAGTATGGTTGCTGGTTTCAAAGAAGTGCAGCGATTGTAGAGTTCACCCTGGATAAATGCCAAGTGATTCATTCTGGAAGGTCGAATTTGAATGCTGAATATAGGGTTAAGGACAGGATTCTTGGCAGTGTGGAGGAACAGCAGGAACTTGGGGTTCATATACGTGGATCCCTCAAAGATGCCACCCAAGTTGATAGAGTTTGTGCGACGATTTGTAGCTCGGGTGCTCGTTGTTGTGGTTCTGTTTGCCGAGCTGGAAGTTTTTGTTGCAAACGTTTCGTCCCCTGGCTAGGCGACATCATCAGTGCTTGGGAGCCTCCTGCGAAGCGCTTCTTTGATGTTTCCTCCGGTGTTTATAGTGGTCTGTCCCTGTCGCTTCCGGTTGTCAGTTTCAGCTGTCCGCTGTAGTGGCCGGTATATTGGGTCCAGATCGATGTGTTTGTTGATGGAGTTTGTGGATGAATCATTCACAAAAACTTCCAGCTCGGCAAACAGAACCACAGCAAGTTGATAGAGTTGTTTAGAAGGCATATGGTGTTTTGGTTTTCATTTATCAGGTAAATGAGTTGAAGAGCCGCGAGGTTTTGCTGCAGCTCTGTAAAACCCTGGTTAGACCACACTTGGAATATTGTGTCCAGTTCTGGTCACCTCATGATGGGAAGGATGCCGATACTTTTGAGAGGGTGCAGAGGAGATTTACCAGGATGCTGTCTGGATTGGAGGGCTTGTCTTAGGAAGGGAGGTAGAGTGAGCTAGGGCTTTTCACACTGGAGAGAGGAAGGAAGAGAGGTGAGTCATAGATAGCCAGAGACTTTTCCCTAGGGCAGAAATAGCTGTCATGAAGGGTCATAATATTAAGGTAATTGGAGGCGGGTATAGGGGAGATGTCAGAGGGAGATTCTTTACGCAGAGAGTAGTGGGTGTGTAGAATGCACTGCCAGCAGTGGTCGTAGAATCAGAGACGTTCGGGCCATTTAAGCAACTGCTGGACAAACACATGGACAGCAGTAAATTGTGAGGTGTGTAGGTTAGGTTGGTCTTCGATCAGGGGCAATGCTCGATACAACGTTGTGGGCCAAAGGGTCTGTACTGTGCTGTACTGTTCTCTGTTCTTTAAATGACCTGCTGATTGTTCTGTGTAAAGCTGCATCTTAAAATATTGACGTAACCCATTTCAGAAAAGAATGATGGCATTTGCACTCCTTAATCTGACTGCTAATGAATTGAATGACAGATTTATTCAGGGGAAATCATGTTTGACTGCATTAATCCAGTTCCTGGATGAAGAAGCAGATTGTACTGATGAGGGAAGTGCAGCTGCTGTTTGATCAAGTCCCACGTAATAGACTTGTCAGCAAGATTGAAGCGCAAGGGAATTTATGGGACACTGCCTGCACAGAGATGTAATTGGCTTTGTGACAGAATGCACTGATTATTGGTGAGCGACTCTGTTTTAATTTGGAGGAAGGACTCTCCAGGGATTGACTTGCAGAGCAGTGCTCTGTCTGTGAAGATATGATTGACTTGGACTGAGACTGAGAGCAGTCTGCTGATGCACTGGGTCATTTCCCAGCTTCAAATCACACTGCAAGATTTGATGGTCAAGGGAGGTTTGTCTGTAATGTGGCCGGATAGGTCCAGCGGCAGATGGTCAGAATGGGAGAGATTCCTGGTCAGCCACATGGATGGGGATAACCTTACAGTCTCTGCCATCGCAACCCTGAGCCCCACATGCTGCCTGCTGCTGCTGAGTGAAAGGGCACACTTGGGATAGTGTTTGCAAGATTTGAGGTGGTTGGGTGGGATGGGGGTGTAGACCGGAATGGACCCAGGGATGGAGTGTTGTAGCTACATAGAGAGGCAAGAGGAACTGGTGTCTGTCTCCTTGGAGTAAAGAGCATTTCCCCTGTTTCTCTGAGATGGAGGGGTCAGTCATGGTCATCTGCTCCAGTCTGTGTTCTGGCACATTTCAGAGGTGTACTCTGCTGACATTGCTGGAGAAACTCAGCAGTTCTGAGCAAGGGTCCCTGGACGTCAAACATGAACTCTGTTCCTTTCTCCCCAGATACTGGGTTTCTGCCCCAGTTTCTGCTTTTGTTTCATGCTGACCATGATCTGGTGCACCGCCTGCTCACCTGGAAACCTCAGGCCCTGCAAAGCCAGAGAGGAGGGGGAGGTTCCGACGTAGTTTACAATCTGCCACAGCACATGGCTGCATGCTGGTGTTTGTCAACTTGTGACAATGAGCTGGAGCTGCAGGGGCTGCATGGACTGCTCAGCACATCAGATTCGCCTGGAGTCATTCCATACAAAGAATGGTGGGTGCAATAGGGCACTAGCTGGTTTCAACACGCACTTCAAACTGGGCCATCGAATGAACTGACCGAGCTGTTCACACTCCTGTTTCTGCTGTGTTAGTGTGGGAGTTTGCTTCTTGTCCCATTGCAGGCTTTTTCAGGTGGCTGTGGTTTTTGATCCATGATAATTGACCGCATCCTCACAGAATGGTACTTCCGCCTTTCAGAAATGATGGGGGTGCTGATGTGGGGATTTGATCTGCTGTCTGGGAAATGATTGGCCAGAATATCAGGCTCATTCTCAGCCTGCAAAGCCACTGCAGCTGCCATCTCAGCAGAAAGTCGGAGCATTGAGGAGATTTGGAATGTAACACATTGGAGATTGGTCAGGAGGTGAACACAAACTGGCCCCCCTCAGTGAAATGCTCACCGCTACACAAGGCCAAGTCTCCACGCTGAGGCTGAGGCTGAGGCTTTGCAGGCTCCTGTGGAGACTGTTCACCAACCAGAGTAAGATCCTCAACCCCAGCTCTTCGCAAAAACTCCAAAACAGGATTCACCTTGGAGCTGATGACAAGTGCAGTGTTTATTCTCATCAGTCAGCTTTCACTCGATGGAATGGTTTCACTTCTATTCCAGCTTGTGTTAACAAACAATGACTTCCTTAGTACAAAAAAGTCATCATGTTGTATGTGAATTTTGGATGGAAATTTGAGATGTTTGCCTTCCAGCTCCAGTGATTTGATGAAAATGTTTAGTTGGGACATGATAGTGAGAGATTTGAACCTCCTTTCCCATCCCTGCAGTACATTGCACAGACTCACTCCCCATGGGCAAGAAAGATTCACCCAAGTTCCTAATTTTACCGATGTTGAACTGATCTCCCTGGCTCTCCCCCAAATCCTGAAACGTGGAAACCTCTCAGTTTGTGGACACGGTCAGTTCTTGACTTCTTGTTCCAGTCTCGATGTGGTCAGCCCCTTCAGCAGTGGCAGTCGGTTGTAAATACACTGTGAGACTGAGCGTGATCAGCTTGACATTGTCTTGTGGTCTGCTCAAAGTATTTTCCAAGCTCATCCAGCAGGTGGTAGTGAAACTGGTCGATGTGGAATCTGAGTCGTATCAAACAATGTGTGTGATTTGTCCCCACGCTGCACAGCACCACCACCCACCCCGGTCCCAGTCCCCTCTGCACAGGGTTGGTTATCAGTGAAAGTGATGTTGGAGCAATTACTGGTTGTGAGATGCTTTTGAGTGACAATGCTGTTGTGTCTTGCCTCTCCCCAGTACTGCTGGCGATGGACTGGTTTCAGCTTTGGCTTTGATCTGCTGGTGACCTACACAAACCGATTCATCATCTTCAAGAGGAACAGCCTGAGCCAGCCGTGTAATGGGGCTGTCAGCCTCCTTCCTCGCAGGAATATCGCCTTTCGGTAGGAGCGACCTTCCCACACTGGGCCAGACCCCTTCCTCTTCCCAGACCTTCCTTCATGTGGGTGACAGGAGACACTGGAAAGGTGCATGTATTGAGACCCTGTGTTCAGATGTGCAGCAGTTCCAACCTGTTAGTCAATAGCTTGAATCATTCCTTGTACAGCAATCTGCCTTATTGGTGTTGCCCATTGATGGTCACTGCTTGTCGGTGGGAGAGTTCACATCTCCAGTTGAAACCCTATGTTGTACACCCGTGAGGTCCTGCTGAATCCCTGACCTCAAGGATTCTGTCTTTGTGTCATTGACATCTCACCGTTCCCCACACAGAGTCAGCTCTGTCCAAACCCCCTCCCATAAACAATCTCTCTCCTGGTGCTGTCTCCAGAACTGCACTGGAAAGGTGAGCCTCTGGCAGCACATGGCCAATTCTCACCATTTGTAAATAGCAATCTCAGGACAGTCTCCGCGCAGGATCGCAACTCAACCAACTGGAGGCATACCAGGTGATGGATGAAGCTGAGGGGTCTGGGAATGAAATTCCCTTCCCTTCCTGAAAATGTCTTCTGAGGCATGTCCCTCCTTGCAGGTCTGCGCTGTCAGTGATACAGTTGCGTCCTTAGATGTCAGTGCCAGTTTCTGCTTCTCACTCCCATCAGTTGTGGAGAGGAGATGTGTGAGGGACGGTCTTTGCAGCTGTGTGGGAAGATGTTGGAGCTGCTGTCACTAACACTCCTGATGAGCTGTCTCCCCCAAAGGGCTCAGGGATAATGGTGCTGCCACATTGTCACATCCCAGTGGGAATTCCTCTGTACAGTCACAGGGTGGTTGCTGAGGTCTGTCTGAATCTTCAGGGGACCAAAGCAGTCAGCTTCAGACTTGTTCTTCCCCCCCCCCCCCCCCCCCAGTTCCCACCTCAATTACACTGGTGAACTCACTATTGCTTCCAGCTACCCCCCACCCCTCGGTCTGTGTCCCCTCTTCCAGCTTCCCCCCCCCATTCTGTCTGTCTGTGTCCCCTCTTCCATCTCCCAGTTCATCCCAGGCTCTGGAATTCCCTGCGTAAATCTCATGTCCTTGGTGTAATCCGGTCCTTGCCCAAACCTTCAGCCTTGTTTGGTCTCCTTGGCATGGTGTGAATTTTGCCTTGTTGTACTCTGTACACTGTGGACCCATGAACCTGTCTCTCAGTGCAAATTCCCTACAGCTTGACTCCATTTTAATTCCACCCTGATCTGGATTCCTTGACATGCTGAACCCCTGGTGTCAGGTTTGAAGAGTTTGCTGGCTTCATCCTAACCTTGAGTCTTAGGGTGGACAGTTATCAGTCAAGCCCCAAAGACCTAGTCACAGAGATAAGAAAGTAGTGCCTCACCCATGGGATTTCCAAAGTGATTGCTCACAGTTCTTTTTCCAAAAAGGCTCCATTCTCTGCTCGACAGAGAATCCGCCCACATGCTGAGAGTGTCCGTTGTCTTGATTGCAATCTTTCTGATAAATGTCACCCAGTGGTGATTGAATTTGTTGCTTATTGAGAAGTGAGGGATGAAGCTGGAGTATCTGATCAGTCAGTTTGGGACATGGACTGAGAGTGTTTGATTTAATGTGCTGCCTTGTTCAGTCCAATCATTATGGTCCCAGCAGACACTGCAATGACATTCACCTTCCACTCCAATGTCGCCTTGACCAAGTTGCTCTTAAACCTCTCTCATATTTCTCTTTAAGACATTGATTGATTGTGAGGCAAAGAGGGAACCGATTGGTGATCAGGAACAGCACCATTCACTCCATGCCAATCTGTGAAGCTGAAACCTGCGATTTTTCCTCACGCTTGTTGGGTTGTACCTGGCTTTGTGATGTGTTTGTGTGCAGTTCAGTAGGTCGGTGCCTTTATCAGATGCATACACAGTTTCTCTCTCAATGTGAAAGGTGCCCAATAGCAGTTGAGTGAGGAGAAATTGACGAGGAGGCCATTGGACCCTTCCTCGCTGTGCTAGCTCATTACCAGTGTGTTATGCTGTCATCCAGCTGCACCTTTGCATCCTCTTGCCCCTGAAACAGAAGCTGTTACCTCATCAGCCACTTGTGTAAATGTGTCCCACATGCACGCCCCCCCCCCCCCCCACCCCCAGTTGGTGAGGGTTTTATTTGTTGGTTCCTCTTTGTAATTTACACAACCCTGAGATGATAATCTCTTGCACTGACAGGTCTTTCTCAGGACCCTTGAACAGTTGGATAGCTTTCCCAATGTGAGCTGTGTAATATTCTCCAGATCTCTCCAGTGTCACACGCAGCCTCAACGCCACTTCCATCAATATGTCTGCGTGCTCACACAGTGATCATTGCTGTCATTCCCAGTGTTACAGTGACGTTAATCCTTGGTTTGTTGTGAAGATCAAGAGAGCTTCCTGTTGCCAGGCTGCATGCCAGCTTTGTGGGACAGTGCGTTCCAGGAAGCCATTTGGTCCTTCGAACCTGTACTAGCTGCCTTGAGCTGTCACTCACCATCCCCTGTGCCTTCCCCTTTGGCCATGTTTGTACCTTGTTACTCAGCGACGGGAGTATCCAATTCTGTTTTGTCTGAATCAGTGTCCTCCACAGCCTCGCCACACTCTCTGTTTCACTGCAGTTTCTGCTTCTTGTACTGAAATGGTCTGAAATCACAGCCCCCAACTCGCGAGCCCTTTGCTCAGTGTGATTCCTCAGGCATGCAGAGGGTGACAGTGGGGGAGCTGTGAACCATGTTTATACCAAGCTGTGGGGAGGGACTGTGTCTGTCAGGCCTGAACTGCATGTCTGAACCCCCAGTCAGGGACCATCACTTCATTGGAGAAGCTGGGATTCTCTACACAGATTCCCATCTGATATGGGGTCAGAGCTGGAGACTGCTCCAAGGAGGAGGTTACCCAGAGAGGTCGATGTAATCCTCAGCACACTCATGGTGTGTCTGTCTGTCTGTTTGTGTGTGTGTCTCATTATGTCTGTGTCTGTATCTATGTGTGTGTGTGTCTGTGTTTGCGTGTGTGCACACGCGCTGGAGGGGTCAACGCCCACAGATCTCTTCCTCCTCCTCTGCCCACTTTACATGCCCGTCTCTCTGAGTGGGTACTGCCAGTAAGGGAACAAATGGTGGACCCAATGTCCCCATGGCAACAGGTTAAACTTGCACTGTGTTCCCTGTGCCAACCATGCTAGCACTGACTTTCCTGTCCACCATGATGTTCAGACTGGCTGTACCGATTCTGTCACTGTTGAGTCAGCCACTCCCTCTCCTTGCTTTAGCACATGGTCACTGCAGTCCTGAGACTGTCTGCGAACACTGAAGGGGATTGACAGAACAACACTGTAAGAATGTGTCTGTCAGGCACAGCTACCCAGGAGATCTCCCTGGAACAGAGGTCAGTGCATCAGGGAGGCAGGGAGAAATCTGAATCCCTTTTGTGTTCCAGACAAGGTGGAGAGTGAACAAGAAAGGAGTTGGGGGATTGCTGGTCTTCTGATCTAATCGCTCTCTCTCCTGTCCATTGCAGGCTAAGACTGGCATCTTTTGACAGCAATGGGAAAGTGATCTGTAGCCGATCAACAGGTTACCAGATCTTGTCACTGGAAAAAGACCAGGTACGTTGATGTGCAGTGACTGGGTGCATGGGGAAAGCAATCACTGCCAGGTTTTCAACTGAACCTCCCATTGGGTGTGCACAGTTTCCTCAACATCCTTCAAATCTCCAAGTTTGTGAGTCGTGCCTTTCCTGGTGAACCTTGAAACAAGAGCAGTCTAACAGGAAGAAGACAGAATGCTGAACTGCATTGTAAAGGATGTCATTGCAGAGCACGTAGAAGCTAGTGACAGGATCACAATGAGTCAGCGGGGATTTCTGAAGGGGAATCTTCCCTTACAAATGTGCTGCAATGGTTTTCAGGGTGTGACTCGTAGATTGGGTAAGGTGGGAGGTGGGGGCATGCAGTGCCAGTGGTTGTGATTTGTTCAGACTTTCAGAAGGGTTTGAATAAGGTCCCATGTGAGAGATTAGCCTGTGAAATTAAAACCCTGTGGGATTGTGGCAGTGTCTTCAGATGGTCAGAAATCTGTTCAGCTGATCGCAAACCAAGGGAAAGAATAAATGGGCCCTTCTCCAAATAGCAGGCAATGACTAGTGGGGTGTCGCAAGGGTCAGTGAAGGTCTCCAGTTATTCATAATGTATGTTAATGTTTCGATGAGGCAAGTACATGTCAGATCTCCAAATTTACACATGACATAAAGCTGGGTGGGGAGGATGCAGTGATATTGCAATGTGATTTGGACAGGCTGACGGAGTGTAATGTGTTTCAGTGTGAGGTTATCAGCTGTCATTAGTAAAAGCAGGAGGGCCATGACATGATAGGAATGGTCGTCAGCTGGGAAGACGGCAGTGTCCTGGTCCACCACTCGCTGAAGGGAAGCGAGCAGCTGCCATCAGTGGGTAAGAAGGCAAGTGAGACGCTGGCCTTCGCACTGTGAGAAATCGAGTACAGGAACACTGATGTCTTGTTGCTGTTACACTGGGCTTTGGTGTAACCACACCTGGAATCTTGTGTGCAGTTTTGGTCTCCTTACCCAAGGAACGAAGTTGGGGCTCATGAGGCACTTACTGGGATTGCAGGACTGACCTTTGAGAGAGACTCGATCTGTTAGGCTTGTATTCAGTTGAGTTTTGGAGAATGGGGTGGATCTCCCAGACACCGAGAAAATTCTAACTTGGCGAGATGCAAGAAGGATGTTCCTAATGACCAGGGAGTCCAGAACGAGAGGGTCGCAGTCTAAAGGAAAAGGAGTGGGCCATTTAGGACAGAAGTGAGGAGGGATTTTTTTACCAAGGGAGTGGTGAACCTGAGGACTTCCCTAGCACAGGAAAGTGTTGAGGCTAAAACGTGAAAGACTTTCAAGAAAGCCGTAGATGCAATATTTCAGCCTGAAGGGATCACAGGCTATTGAGTGAAAGCAGGGAACAGGAGACTGAGTTCGATGATCAAGCATGGTCCTATTGAACACAGAGCACGTTCAAGGGGCTGAATGGCCTAATCTTCCACCTGTGTTTCCCAATTCATCTCATAACCACCTGACTGATCCCATCATATCCCAACACAACATCCCAATGGATCTCGACCCCCACCCCCCAGCTCACTGTATGATGCCAGAGCAGAGGAGTTTGTTTTTAGGGGTGGGCGGAGGTGGTGGGAGGAGTGGAGAGTTAGTTTCCACGCTCAGCTCTGAGCTGGTGCTGGTGTCGAGTCTGGGTGTGAAGTGTGTTGCCTTTGTTCCAATGTGCTGCTCACACGCTGGGTTCTCTTTGGATGCAGGAACAGGTGGTGCTGAATCTGGACAGCAGACTCCTGATGTTCCCGCTCTACATCTGCTGCAATTTCCTTTATACGTCGGCAGATCCAAAACCAGAGACTGACGAGCAGCCAGAACAGAGGGAGGACTGACAGAGGGCGTCCCTTCGTAATCTCTGTGTGAGTGTGTGTGTGTGTGTGAGAGAGAGAGAGGGGAGAGCTGCCCTTCTCCAGGAGCACTGGAACTGACCCGACTGGGGTCAGGACAGCATTTCCTCCCCATTCATTCCTGCTGGTCAGAAGGGGATATACATTAGCATCAACTAGGTCTTCCTGTTTGCTCTCTGTGCAGGATTTGTTTGTGATGCAGTCCTTACTTCAGACGTGGGTTAATGGAGAAGGGTATGGAAGCTTCCAGAAGCCACTGAACCAAGCTCTCCTTGTCTCGCAGTCTCCCAAGTTGTGAACCACTCTGGCATTTTAACCAGCAATAATGTTTGTAGGGGACATGCCCTGGACACCCTTTCTTTATCAGCTGGAGCTGGCATTCCCTCCCAGTTTGACCAATTCCACTTGATTCAGGGATTTGTGCACAGGGACCACTCCGATTCCTGGTCCCAACTAACCAAAGCGAGTTCAGGGACCACTGTGCGAGAATTCGGCTGATCACAAGGTCGGGAGAGGGGAAGCCGAACTCTGCAGACACTGCCTGATGACCCAGCAGCAGAGACAGACACTCAGCTTTATCCACCCCTCCCCCCACCGTCACCGACTCAGGGGCGTAGAGCGTGGCTCGGACCCCAGGACCACCTCACTTGAATGGGACACATCTCACTCTGGTCAAAGTAGAGCTGGGCTCACCTTCCACATCCAAGTCAGGAGCAGAGAAGGGCCGGATGAGACACTGTCCTCTCTCAGCACCCCCCAAAGAACATGTGCGTTTAACTGAAGTGTTGGTGCATCGTTTTACACAGCATTGTGTGCCTGGGAGGACTACACCATTCCGAAGCTCAGCAATACAGGTCTTATTTGTACATGGAGAAAGCTATCCATGCATGACAGCAGTGAGAAATATCAGTCGCACTCTGTTCACCTCGCTGTGTTGTATCATAGTCGAATGTGTTCGTCCCTTTTACAGACGCAGCACGGCATAGTGTGCAGGAAGTGAAGGCGATGACTGATGGTGTACCTTCAGTTTGAAGTGTTGAACTCCAACACTTGTATTGTTTGTGTGTGTATTGGACTCACGGTATTCTGCAATTATTAAACAGAGTGCACTGTTCACTGTTTCTTTTTGTTTCTCACAATGACTCAAGAAGAGAAAATTGTTTCAGGAATGTAACTGTGAGGGGAGAGGCTATGGCTTCAGGGTGGTCCACATGCAGACATTGTAGTCAGCACCCCCTGTAACTCAACCCACCCTGACTTTGTTTTGAAAGGTTTGGTTCAGGGTCTGGATAAACACAACATTGGTAACCCCCTGAAAGAGGCAAACCTCCAACGTTTAACACTAATCCTTTCTGCAAATCTTAATCTCTGCCCATTCTCTCCCAGAACCTTTTCACACGACTTCCTTGGCTGGTTGCAATGATGTTATTTTGAAAAGTATCCTCTATTTGGAAGATGGTTTTCTCCCAAACCCAAAGGACTTTCTCTTTGAAATGGAGTTGGACCTTCTTGAGTCAAACAGAAGAGTGAAGTTGTAAGTTACTCATTTTAGAGAGAATAACAAGGCACTGCACACATAGAAGACGTGGGTCTGAGAAAGATAAGACTTAAAACAAAAACAGGTGAGTCTCTTGAGTTCCTTGAAGCGTAGATGATGGGGTGCTGTAGTTTATTTTCAACTGCTTTGTAGGTCAGCTCAATGGGCTGCAACCTGTTTCCATTCAGTTGGAGCATTTGGAGTGAGAGAGGAGATTTTTCACTTATTACCTGCAGTGTTGGGATGTTTCACATCTAAACTCAAACAGTGGTGTCCACACATTGGAGTGGACTAACACAAACAGAGCAGGGTTGAAAGAAAGCTTATCACAAATCACAATCCAGCTTGTTTTAACTTGCCGGTCTCCCTTTCCCTTGGTGCGTTCAGGTGTGAATGAAGCAGCTAAGGTGGGATGAGGAAGAAATGAACAAAGGCTTGGTGGAGGAGGTCAGTACTCATGGGAGGGAAGTGTCAGAGGCTGTATCTCCTGCCTGAGTCCCAGGAAACAAGGATCGCCCATTTCAGAATGAGATGAGTAATTCCTTCCCTCAGGGGGCTGGGAATCTTGGGAGTTGCTCGTCATTACCTGTTCTCAGTACTAGGATTGGTAGACTTGTGAACACGAAGGGATTCAACAGCATAGAGGGAGCAAGTGTGGAAGTGAACAAAGGACCAGCTCTGATCGATCCCAACTTCAGACAGCTTGTTCCTGTAACAGGAGTGATCCACATGAATCCCAGTGTTGTGCCTATTGGTGAGAGAAGACTAGCAGCCTGATCTTGTTCCAGGTGATGCAGACTCCCACCGCCCCTCCCCATGTGGATATCTCGGTGTGCTGTGCTGTGTATTCAGGGTCCTCCCTGCTGTCCACCTTCAGGCTTGGCTAATGTGTCCTGCCATGTGCCGAGACAGAGCCCCATTCAGGGAACGGTCTGAGCCTCTGGGCTGATTCAGAACTCACACCCCGGTGGAAAGGCAATGCTTTCTGCGAAACCAACTCTCTGTGAAGTGAGCAGTTCAGCCTCATACTGGGTGTACCATGACAACCTCAGATTGGAGGGATCAGGCAAAGACAATCATGTTTTTTTGCTGATTGGCAGCAAGCTGATGTTGTATTTTAACCCGATGTTAACACTGTCCAGGATGTAGAGCAGGCCCAGGCCTGCAGCTATAGGGCATTAATGCCAAGGGCTGTGTCTGTCTGCCTGGTGATGTGCTGACATGTTGGGGCCATTGGTGACTGCCCATTGCCTGCCTGCAGGTGGCGGTGTTGAGCTGTCTGTCAGGTCAGTGACTTGAGCACAGGATTCTGACAGCATCGTGGTGAACCTGTAACATATTACACAGGCCCAGGCCTGCAATGCATCTTGTACTAATAAGCACACTGCTCACATGAAGGGGTCACCCATAAACCAGGAACTAACTCTCTCGGCGTGCAGTCACACCTTCAGGGACACTTTTTGTCAACCTCAGCACAGAATTCACACTGACATGCCAAAAGCAGGACTGAGGAGTGCCACATTGTCGGAGGGTCAGTGCTGGGAAAGGGACACACAGTGGGAAGAGGTGACCCCTGGTCTGCTGACAGATTTGTCAAGCAATCATTATGTAATTGCTGTTGGTGTGTTCTGACTGTGTGAGCCATGTCTACTGCTGTGTCTCCGTCACAACAGTCAAAACTCTTACATCATGATATTGTTGACTCTAATTACGTGGGAATGTTGTGCTGTTTGAGATATCAGGAATAATCCTGCTGCTGGCATTGGATGGAGATGTGGTGCAGAGGATCAGGTATCTGTTTCTGAACCAGAAGTTCAGGTTTAATCCCTCTGCAGATCTTGACAGCCCTGGAAGGCGAGTTCAGAACAGGGATAAATGAGACTCTTTGTACTTCCTGTGTCAGTAACCCCCAACATGGCTGTTTGTACAGCAATCCTGAAGGAACAGGAACACCCCATTCAGGTTTGTGAGTGAATCTCCAGTGTGATGACACTTGGAAGCAAGTCTGCCAAGCTACTGCATTGGAGCAGGGTCACAGGCTGAAGAAAACATTGGCAATTAAAACAACAGAGCCTCAGGACTCATTGGCGAGCTGACCCTCCTGTGTCAGAGCATTGTCTTCGGACATCCCTAACTCCTGTTTCCCCATCAGACCCTGTGTCTCTGTTAGCTCCTGCTTCAGCACCTCAACAACTTAAAAATACTCATCCCCTGTTTCCAAGACCCTTCACAGAGTCAACTCCTATATCCCTCATCTCCCACCCTGCAGAATCTCCCTGTTCGTCCAAGCCTGGCCTCTTGAACATTAATAAACTGAATCATTCCAGGATGTTGGGTATGCTTTCCACTTGCCTGGCCCCTGCTCCTGGGATTCCCTACCCCTCTCCCAAACCCCAAGAGGTCATGACCCCAACACTGTCCTCTGTAAATGTGCTTCTCAAACAGTGCCTGACTGTAAATATTAGTGCCTGCTCGCCTGACATCATCTATGTGACCAGATGTCAGATTTTGTTGGATTAGATTAGATTACTTACAGTGTGGAAACAGGCCCTTCGGCCCAACAAGTCCACACCGCCCTGTCGAAGCGCAACCCACCCATACCCCTACATTTACCCCTTACCTAACACTACGGGCAATTTAGCATGGCCAATTCACCTGACCCTGCACATCCTTGGACTGTGGGAGGAAACCGGAGCACCCGGAGGAAACCCACGCAGACACGGGGAGAACGTGCAAACTCCACACAGTCAGTCACCTGAGGCGGGAATTGAACCCGGGTCTCTGGCGCTGTGAGGCAGCAGTGCTAACCACTGTGCCGCCCACTGCCACCGTGCCGCCCACAGGAGCAGGATAACACCGTGCCGCCCACAGGATAACAACAGGAGCAGCTGCTCAGGATGTTTGACTTGGTTAAAAAAGGTGCTGTGTAAATGCCAGTTGTTGTTCCAGCCATGCCTGTGGGTCTCGGAGCTGTACCTGACTGCTGCTCAGCTATGTATCAATGTAAGCCTTGCAGGAAGCACCATTCACTGAGATTTTCATGATAAGTCCCATCTCACAACTTCATCTCTTTATGGTCAGGTTCACCATGTTGGAACAGTATCATATCCTCTTGCAAGTTTTACTCCAGCCTCAGAGTCACAGTTTAATACAGTCCTATTATTCACATTTGTTGGTCATGATCGAAGCGAAATCAGTTAAGACAATGAGTTTCCCGAGGCTGATGGGAAGTGTCATTTCTGGTTCTGTGCTCCTTGACAGAGGTAGGATCTGTCCTGTGTCCTGTTGTTTGTCCCTGAGGAGTGGCAGATGCAGTTTAATCTGGATAAATGTGGCATATTGCACTTTGGTTTAAAAAAAAATGACTCTTTGTCCAGGTAATGGGAGGGTCCCGGGTGGGCTTGGAAAACAGAAAACCAAGCGGTTCAGAAATCATATTCTTTGAACTTGGCATCACAGGTAGACAGGATAGTTAAGAAGGCATTTCGCACACTTACCTTCATTGCTCAGAGCTTTGAGTATCAGATTTGAAATATCATTTTGAGGTTATGCAGGATGTTGGTCAGGCCACTTGTGGAGTGTACAGTTCTGGTCACCCTGCTATCGGAAGGATCTTGTTATATGAGAGAGGGTTCAGAAAAGATTTACAAGGATGTTGCAGGGTTTGAGTTGTAAGGATAGGCTGGGAGTTTTTCACTGGAGTGTCAGAGGTTGAAGAGTGACCTGATGGAGGTTTGTAAAGTCATGGGTGAACGCATATAAGGAGAATAGTAACAGTCTTTCCCTCGGGCAGGGAAGTTTAAAACAAGGGGGCGTAGATATAAGACGAGAGGACAAAGATTTAAAAGGGGTTAAAGGGGAAAGGTTTTCACACACACGGTGGTTCATGTGTGGAATGAGCTGCCTGAGGAAATGCTGGATGTGGATGCACTCCGTGTTTAAGAGACATTTGGGGAGGTCAATGAATAGCAATGGTTTGGAAGGATATGGGCCCAAAACGTGCAGGTTGGGCTAGTTTAGTTTGGGAGCACGGTTGGCATGGCCTAGTCAGACCGAAGGGTCAGTTTCCATGCTGTGCAACTATCTTTGCTGTCTTAATGTGCAGAGAGATCTAGGGGGACTGGCTATGGACAGGAAGAGAAAAAAGTGTAGGAAGTGAGGAGATGGAATTGTGCTGTTTCCAGGGACATAGAGCTCACACGAGGCTGTAGGATAACACAAACATGGAGAGCCTGAATGAATCCTTCAACCCTTGAGCCTGTTCTGCTATTCAGGAAGATTAACCTCTCAGCTTTACTTCCCTACCTGCTGTGCTAAACCTTAACACACTCATCACTGAAAAACATCTCTCACTCAGCTGAGCACACATGAACTTCTGAGGAAATAAAACTCTCCTTCCATCTGAAACCAGCAAGCCTAATGTTTAAAACGTGTTCCCCGGTTCGGGATTGTTGGAGAGTGAGTAATCACCATAACCCTAACCTTTTAGACAAGACATTAATGAGGACCACAAATGCCATCTCAGCTGCATGAGAGAGTTTCAGGGATGGGAGTTTTCAAAGAACAGCGACGATATGGCGAGGGGCCTGACTGAATGAGATTTATAACTGAGCCCATGTCACTAACAACAGATCAGTGGGTCACTCTTGCATTGCTTTCTGTGGGATCTTGCTGTGTAAGGCTGGGCCCCGACATCCTGCATTCCAAGAGAGACAACATCTTGGAAACCTGACTGCTTCGAATGTGCAGCGCTTCCGAGTGTCCTGAGATGGAGCAAGACGGATTGGAAATGTGAGTTTTTGCCTGATGAATTCCGTAATGCATTACACCATGTCTCTGAAATGTGTTTGTGTAGAGGCCCCAGTGCCAGGGGATGGGTGGGCCTCTTGCTGAGCCTGTTGGGCGCAGCCTTCTGGGGGATGAGGCAGGGTCTCTGGCTGAATCCTCAGGTCAGGCAGCAGTGCCCTCTGCATTTTCACAATGACTTAGAGAAGTTCTGATACTTGAGTAACACTGCTACTCCGGTGCCATCTCAGCATCAGTCCTTACCTGTCTCCACCTATTCGCACCTCACCACCATACCCCGCCTCCCAGCCCCTTTATCTGCAGCTGCCTATTACACCCACCCCCAGTCCTGAAGAAGGGTCATCGCAGGAAATGACATCACCAACCCATGGAAACCTGAACACAAATAGAAAGCGGGCCATACCACCATCTGGAGGTTCACTGATCATGTTAGGCAAAAGTGAGGACTGCAGATGCCGGATATCAGAGTAAAGAGTGTGGTGCTGGAAAAGCACCTAGCATTGTGACAAAATGTCTGAAATTGACCCTTCCAACTCAGCGAGCAAGCCTATGTCCAAGGGTTCCACTTGAAACGTTGACTTCTCCACCTCCTGCTGCTGCCTGGCTTGCTGTGTTCTTCCAGCCTCCTGCCTGTCTACTTTTGATTCCAGCATCTGCAGTTTTTGTTTTTGGCTCAGTCCTTATTTAAGCTTTCACTTTGATGTGGGCTTGCTGCTCCCTCAAACCCTGAGACTGGGTTTGTAAATCGCCCCCTGCTTAAAAGCCAAGCGGCTTTCTTCAAGGGGACAAGTGGGGTGTTTTCCGGTCGGCAGTTAGCAGTGATATCTTGTGAGGGATTGAGGTGCCTGGTACTGAACAGCCTCCAGTGGAGGCTGTTGAGCTGCATACCACCTGCACAGAGGTGGACAGATAACAGCGTGTGCTGGAGAATGGAATTTCTTTGAAGCTATCAGCTGAGGGTAGCAACAATGGGTAGGGGAGGAATACACACTCCACAAGCTTTGTCTTCATTTATAATAGTGGCCTCAGCTCCTGGGCGTGTTGCTTCATGTTACACTGAGACGGTGGCCCCACCATCCAAGTCACTCCCAATCTGCCCCGGTGCATACTTTCTTGAGTATTGACTTGGAGCGTGCAAAGAAATCCTGCTACTGTCAATCAAAGGCCAGTCCAATTAATAACAGTGGGCAACAAGAAACATAGCTCTCCCCAGATTTAAGGATAAAGTTGTCAAGAGCACACAGCTGCCGTAGCGGTTGTTTGGTGGTTCCACCTGAGGGTCACCACGCCTTAGGCAAGGGGAGAAGTTGAGAAGGAGATTCCTTCACATACATACATTCACACCCTTCAGGGAAAGTGATCCCACTGGTTTGAAGGAGGGGTAGAGGCCTGAGGCACAGCAGTCATATTACTGAAGGGTTTGGACAGACTTGAGGGGCTGAACAGCCTCTTCTGGCTCCGATTTCTTATCAAGGGTGGGAGGTTGAATTGACACGCAGAAGCATGTGGGCAAACAGGTTTCCTTTGATAACTGGGTCACTGAGAGGCTAGTGACTGAACTGAGCCGACAAAAAAAACAGCAGAGATTAAGAAGGAATTTCTGTTAACAACAGGCTTCCTGAATGGGTTCAGCCTCTAAAGGCAATGGGGCACATTCCTTCAGCAGGCTGAGTGCCAGGGTCTGGGGTATGGAGGTGATGCACTTCCCTGGCCTCCTGCAAACACCATCGTCCATCTGTCTACCCTGTCCAATCTTCTGTGTGTCCCCTTGACATGTGAACTCTGCTGGGAAAATGAATCCATCTGCAACGAAGAGGGGCCAAAATGAAATGGAACTTCATGCTCTCTCTCACTTCATCTCCAAGCATTTGCATCATTGCAAAGTTAGACACTGCACCTTTTTAAACCCACGCCCACTTCCATCGGGAAGGACAAGGGCAGCAGATACATGGGAACACGACCCCCTGGAGGTTCCTCTCTAAGCCGCTCATCATCCTGACTTGGAAATCTCATTTCTCCTTCAGTGTCACTGGGATGAAATCCTGGGATTCCCTCCCTAACAGTCCTGAACTCATCGTCGATCTCCACCACATTCTCAAGACCAGTTTGGGTCAGACATTAAACATTGGCCCAGTCAGCAGCACCCAGCTCCTGCCAAACAAAAAGAGTGAGAGGGCATCTCAAACTCAAGATCCTGGGAGTTACATTGAAATTCCTGAGACTGGGATTGCTGGTGTGTTTGTTGGTTGAACGTTATTGCGAGATCCGGAGTGAAGGTGAGGGAAATGGAGATGAGTGTCACATTAGCCCATGATTGACTTGAAGGAGGCGACAGGCTTGACCGCCTGAATGGTTTCCTCTTGGACCTGAATCTGGGTTTTGTGTTCACTCTCCTCATTGATAAGGTATCAGTCAATCCCAAGGCAGACAGCACAGGATCATTCAAATGTCACTATCAGAATGGTCCCAAACACTTCCCATCAAAGGAGGCTGGATCAGAGTGCATGGTCAGACTGGAAAACACAGGAAGAGCAGTAAGTCCATTCAGCCAATCGGGTCTGCTCCACTATTCACTAGGATCATGGCTGATGTAATCATGCTCAATTCCACTTTCCTCTTCCTTATTTACATGGTGTGGAGCCAATTACGCAAAGTGAGACTCTGCTGAATCCATAGAATCCTTCATGTGAAAGGAGGCCATACAGCCCATCGAGTCCATACCGCCCCTGTGAAGAGCATCCCACCCAGGCCAAACCCCCTTCCCTATCCCTGTAACCCCACATTTGCGCAAACTGAGCCACCAAGCCCGTACATCCCTGCACTCTTTGGGCAGTTGAACATTGGTCAATTCACCCTAACCTGCGCATCTTTGGACTGTGGGAGGAAACCCACACAGACATGGGGAGAACGTGCAAACTCCACGTAGACAGTCCCCAAGGCTGGAATCAAACCTGGGTCCCCATTGCTGTGAGGCAGCAGTGCTAGCCACTGAGCCACCGTGCTCCCAATTTCTGCTGTTGGGTTTGAAGTGAAGGTTAGAGAAAGCTGAGAGGCTAGGTCTGCCTGTTCAAGTGGAATGTGAACAGGTCTCGCTGTCTTCAGCCTGGAGACGGAGTGGGGGAGATGGCCCATTATCAATCGTTAGCCTCAGTGAGCACTGCTGTCATCTGATTGGCATCACATTGCTGATTGTGGGGTCCTGCTGTGCACATTTTGAGCCTAATGGCAGTGACCCCACATCAATCTTCTTTTTATTGGCAAGACAGCTTGGCCAAGAGGACCATGAGAAATGTTCTGGAAATAACCCGTTTTAAAGTGGGGGTCAGGAGGAGGTGGTTTGGGGTGGATTTGCTCTGTCGAGTTGTTATATCTGTCAAATGTATGTCACTCAGCTCTGAGTATAGACTGCAAGGGGGTGGGGAATTGTTTTGGGAAGAACGAGGTGTGAAGCAATTCAGATGTTAACCTATCAGGATTTACCACAGTATGACTTGTGCTTTATTTTGCGGTTCACTATTTTCAGTTGAGCAACCTTAAATCAGAAACCGGGATGTGCCTGGGTCTTAAAGAGACACCAACATGTTGGAGGCGAAGTTGTGAAATTGCAGCCTCAGTGTCATCAAAGTGGTCGTTTCAGAGTTGCCTCATTCAGGACATGACAGCTTTAAGAGCTAGTTATTTAAGAAAAAGGAGCCTCCCTTTTGTCTAGCAGGTCCCACACACACACTCTCTCTCTCTCACACACACACACTCTCTCTCTCTTTTTTTTCTCTCTCTCTCTCTCTCCCCCCCTTCTTGTGTGTCTCTGTGACTGACTCTCAGCAACATCACAGTGTGGAAAGGGGAGCAAGTGAGAGGGACCATGTTCAGTTTCTGTGCGGAAGTCATTCTCCTCTTTTCAGGTAAGAAATGGCACAATTTTGTTCCCCTTCTAATTGTACAATTCAGGAAATGTTTCAGTCGGTGTGCGGCAGTGTTTCCGAGAGCTGGGGATCTCACTGGGCAACCCATTGTGTTAGTTCTGTTTGGATTCTGTGAGCAAGCATTCCAAAGGACGAGTCTGTACCTGTGTTTGGGCACCCTGCGCGTGTGTGTGTGTGAGAAATCAGAGCAGCTTCATTAACTTGGTAAAGGCAGAAATCCTGTGTCCCCCTCATTCAGCCCCTTGTCCTGCAGTTCTCCAGAAAGTGACTAACTCCTCAATGGAGTGAAGTCCCTGAGTGACCTGGACAAAGTGGAACTGTGCCGGGATCGAAACAGGATTGAAATCCCCAGCTCCAGAGGAGGAAGCAAGTTTATCAGCAAGCTCAGGTCAGAAGTGCAGCCCTCCCTCACTCAGATGGGACAATGTAACCTGGAACAGGGGTCCCTTCCTGTCCCGACACCAGGAACCTGTGCCTGGGGTCGCCCAGACTCTGTGGGGAGGATTAAAGTTGATTGTTGTTGACAGAGCTGCCTGTGAGCAGGGCTCACTGTTGAGTCTCACAGAAGTAGCAACAGCAACAGTTAATGCTCCTGATTCAGTAATCTGATTCCAGGGGACAGTCAAAGGAGCACATTTTCCTCCTTGATTCACCGATGGATGGATTTTTGCAGGGCACCAGGAGCTCCTCGAATCCAGGCTGGTGTGAGTGCAGAACCTTTCAGTGTGCAGACCTGTGGGGATAACAGCTACTCAGGAGGGGCTCAGTGATACCGCAACCACCCCTTCCTCACCCACCCCCCCCCCCCCCCCGGCCAAGAAAATCAGATCAAAGCCCAGAGACTGAAAAAGTTGTCTTTCAAGGTGGATCAGCAGAGATCTATCTCACAGCCTGCTCAGCGTCACCACAACCTGAAGCTGTTCACAAACAGGGAGGAAGTCATGTCGAAAACATTACAGCAAGCTCCCACAGCCATCACTGTGATCATCCAGTCACAGAGATGTAGAGCATGGAAACAGACCCTTCGCTCCAACTATCCATCCTGACCAGATATCCCAACTTAATCGAGTCCCATTTACCAGCACCTGGCCCATATCCCTGCAGACCCTTCCTATTCATATACCCATCCAGATGCCTTTTAAATGTTGCAATTGTACCAGCCTCCATCACTTCCTCTGACAGCTCATTCCACACACGCACCATCTTCTGCATTAAAAGGTTACCCCTTAAATCCCTTTTATATCTTTCTCCTCTCACCCTAAACCTATGCCCTCTAGTTCTTGGCTCCACCACCCCAAGGGAAAAGACTTTGTCTATTTATCCTATCCGTGCCCCTCATGATTTTGTAAACCTCTATAAGGTCACTCCTCAGCCTCTGACGCTCCAGGGAAAACAGCCCCAGCCTGTCCAATCTCTCCTCCCTATAGCTCAAATGATCATGATCGGCTCCATGGTAACTGGATTGATCGATGATATGAGTCGAAGACCTGTTTCAAACATTCCTCTTCCCTTCAGAGAGGGGAGATTTTTTCCATAGACAGGACCCGCTTGAACTGACCACCTGAAAGACAGCTCCTCTGACAGTGCAGCACTCCCACATCTTTATCTCTGATTGAGAAAGAAACAGGTCATTTTGGAACTGGTCTGAGCAGTAAAAGCTAGCGGGAGGGGCGCAGGTGATTTACTGTTGGTGGTTGGCCGAAGGAAAGTCCCATGGGTGATTGGGGACGGGAATTAAATACTCAGTGTCAGTGTGATAGCAGTTCCAGAGGGAGGGCTCTTGTGCACTGGTAATGTCTCTACCTCTGAGCCAGGATACCCAGGTTCAAGTCCCAGCTGCTCCAGAGGGGTGTCACAACATCTCGGAATAAGCTGATTGGAAAATGCAAACCGTATCAGGAGCATGGACAAGTGCTTGCAAGGAGCTGTGAGACTGAGCAGTCCATAAACTCTATCCCCAGACAAAAGCTTCCAGCTTGGAGTCTGATTGAGATCTTAGTGGTGACCCTCTGACAGGGCAGCACCTGCTCACTGTTACACAGGAGCATCAGTGTGAATCTCGGAGAGAGAGGGAGGGGGTTCAAACCCCCCCCCCCCCCCACCCAAGTTTACAATTTGTAGATGTCGTGAACAAGACACAAAACTAAGGAATGAGCTTCAGGAAGATATCTCTGCTGGACGATTCTAAAGAATTGCAGATGCTGGAAATGATAAACAGGAACAGAAATTGCTGGAGAAGCTCAGCAGGTCTGACAGCATCTGTGGAGAGAAATCAGAGTCAACGTTTCAAGTTGAGAACTGATGGTAACTTGGAAAGAGTTGATTTTACGCAGAATACAGGGTGGGGGAAGTGGTGAAAGAGTTAACGATAGGTGGAGATACATCCCAAAGAAAGAGGTAAGCAGTTAGACAGATGGAAAGGTGGCGAACGCTCCTGCGAGGATATTGTTGTTGGTTAAAGTATTTCTGCACTCAGACAGCTGCAGGGAAATCGACAGGTCTGCGATCGATCACTGTAGGTTCAGCTGAAGACCATTGACAATTGAGAATCGCTGATGAATCAGACTGATTTCACAGGCTGATTCATCCTGGAAGGTATGACTTGCATTGAGACAGCTCCATTCACGTCCTGTAGTGTCCCGTAATGTTATCCCCAGGTCACATCCGGAGTGATTATAACAGGTGACTCAGTCCATCAGGGTGTTGAATTTGCTGTTACCTGTTTGTTCTATGTGTGTGTGTGTTTGGGGAGGGGTCTAATGAGAGGTGACTTCTGTACATGTTTCCAGATGTTTCTGACATGATGATTAGCAGGACCCACCTCAGTTCCTGGTCTCACGAGATGGTACATCTTCCCACAGAGTGCCCATGACATGATGGGTGGTGCTTTTTGCTGACAATCCCAGGATTAACCCTTTCAGAGCTGTTTGCCCTGCAGTTAAAACTGAAGGGAGACGAGAGGCAGAGTGGTCTTGGGAGAGATGCGCAGAGACTGGGGCTCACACTTGGCCAACCCTGGTGGAGTGATTCCACATGGACAGGCCAGAATTGGAAGGGTGCAGTGATCTCAGAGGGTTATGGGGGGGGGGGGGGGGGGGGGGTAGGTTTCTGAGATAGAGGAAGCTTCCAGACCCAGGGAGAGTTGGAATGAGAATGTGAACATTGCAGGCCAGTGAGTCCATCCCACAAGGGGAGCTGTTCCTTGCTCTGGTTCCTCCACTTCAAGGAAATGAAACTGTCCACTGTCTGCCTCAGCCATGGAAACAGACCATATACACCTGAAAGGGAATTCTGTCACACTGTGGGAGGATTGATGGCTGCAGGAGAGCGCCCGTTAGATCAGCTGCTATCAGTAGAGTCAGGAGAGGGGGACGGATGGACAGATAATGGATTGACGTCACGTTCATGAGGAATGAGGGACAGGCATGAGGGTGGGGCTCAGACTGCAGTGAGATAGACAGGCTGTTTGTGAATGGAGGAGCAAGCATGATGGGCTGAATGGCCTCCTGCTGCTTCAAACTACTGTCTTCCAAAGGCTCTCACTTTGTGTATGTTTGCCAACAGCTCTGTGTTTGCATAGGTCTCTCCTTGGCACAGATGTGAAGGAGCTACTGAGGTATGGGCTAGTATTGAAGGACAGGCCATTTGTTTGGGAGGGTAGTGAGGTCCAGTCCCAGTTTGATAGCTACTGAGCATTCCCAGGAGCTGGGAGGCTGGGAGTGGGTTGGAATGGTGATGCTCAGTGGTCAGGAGCAGGAAGCTTTGGTCAATGTTCCCTCTCTCTCTGTATGTGTGTCTCTATCTCTCTCTGTCTGTCTCTCTCTGTAAACCCTGACCTACATGAGAAGGTTCCTCAGGACTTTCCCTGTGACCTTGAACTCTCTGAATCACCAGTGCAACCATCAGGGTTTCCATTCGGGTGAGTGAGTCAAATTCTCTCCACCCAGACTTGAGGAAACTGACACCAATCAGGCTGACAGTGGGGTCTAACACTGATGCCCCCTCTCACTGGCATTCAGACACAGTGCAATGATGCAAGCCCTCCCTGTATCACAGCTCCTTCTCAGAAAACCTTCTCCCTCACTGTGCCTTGGTTAGACCTGTGGCCGCTGTCATTGTCTCAGGCAGATTGTAACGGACTCATCCCTGAGCCTGAGGAAATTGACTGATCCTGGGTTCACTCAGCTGTCCAAGCAGGGAGGTGATTTCCTGGTAATTTCTGAGAGGCTTTCGCACGATGGAGCCTGGGAGATGATTGGCCTGTGACTGACTGCAGACTCACTGAGCAAAGAGGCCAAGTCATCTCGCACTGAGCTGAGGAAGGATTGCCCTCTCGGAGGTGGGGTGGTAGGGGCGAGTGTGGTATCAGCCCAGGGGACTGCAGCATCTTCAAGGCACAGAGCAGGCAGGGTTCCTGGGGATCGAGCTGTTGGATTCCTGAATATTAGTGAGGAAAGTCTATGGGACCGTCTGATGCACCCTGGTCTCACCACTCCAGTCTACATCCACTTCCTGCACTCACAGCTTTGTGTGGTGGGCCAACACTTCCTACCCATCCCTTACTGTCCCAGGGGGAGGGGCTGGGGGGTGGATTGCTGCTTCCTGAACTGCTGTAGTCCATGTGATGCAGGACAGTGAGAGAGATGGGGATGGAGTCCCACAGATATTAGCCCAGTGACAGCGGAGGCTGAGCAATGGCTGAGGAAGCTCGAGAGGTGCAGAAGAGGGTGGTGCTGGAGTGGAAGGGTTTCCAGAACATTGTCTTCCTGCGGGATCCTGCCTGTCCCCTGCTCATGGGAATTAGTTCATTAAATCCTGGCTGAAGAATGAGATGGGTCAGACTGAATAAACACAGAGCTTCCTGCAGCTTTGTTCGGATGGCCAGAGTTTGAGATGGGAAGTCCCCAACTTGACGAGGCAGAACTCGGATGAGATCATGAGTCATTGGGCTACCAGTGATCTCCAGAGATTTCTGTTGTCAGGAGCTGAACTTGTGATGCCAAGCTCTGGGGGTGTGGTAATGGATTTACTGTCAATTTCAATTACACCTCTCACTATCTCTCTCCGTTGTTCCGTCCTTCCCACCTAATCCCTACACCTCACACTCACTGCCAACACAACACTGTCCAAGACATGGAACTCATTGACTGACTGTTTCCTCAGGAAAATCTTAGTTTTGAATATTTCCCTTGAGCGATGTTGGTGGAGGGCACCATCTGAAGGGATTTCCTGACACTGTTGGGCTGTCAGTGATTGTCAGAAATGTCCTACATCCACCAGAGAGCATGGGAACAGTTTTAATGTCCTACTTAGGGATAAGACCTCCAACAGTGCAGCACTCCCTCAGCACTGACCCTCCGACAGTGCGGCACTCCCTCAGTACTGACTCTCCGACAGTGCGGCGCTCCCTCAACACTGTCCCTCTGACAGTGCGGCGCTCCCTCAGCACTGACCCTCTATTGGTGTGGCATTCCCTCAGCACTGACCCTCCAACAGTGCGGTGCATCCTTAGCACTGACCCTCCGATGGTGCAGCACTCCCACAGCACTGACCCTCCGACAGTGTAGCATTCCCTCAGCACTGACCCTCCGACAGTGTGGCACTCCCTCAGCACTGACCCTCCGATAGTGCGGCGCTCCTCAGTACTGACCCTCCGACAGTGCGGCATTCCCTTAGCACTGGCCCTCTGACAGTGCCCACTCCCTCAGCATTGCCCCTCCGACAGTGCAACACTCCCACAGCACTGACC
>NC_057751.1:3080176-3108955 GCF_004010195.1 Chiloscyllium plagiosum
TCAGCACTGACCCTCTGACAGTGCGTCACTCCCTCAGCACTGACCCCCCGACAGTGCGTCACTCCCTCAGCACTGACCCTCCGACAGTGCGGCACTCCCTCAGCACTGACCCTCTGACAGTGCAGCACAACAGACACTCTGGCTGAGGAACCAAGGGCACCAATGGTAATACACACACACATACAGACACTCAGTTAAAAATCACACAACACCAGCTTATAGTCCAACCGGTTTAATTAGAAGCACTAGCTTTCGGAGCAGTGCTCCTTCATCACTCAATTGTAGTGCTTCCAATTAAACCTGTTGGACTATAACCTGGTGTTGTGTGATTTTTATCTTTGTACACCCCAGTCCAACACCGGCATTTGCAAATACAGACACTCACACACACGCACATACAAACACACACCCAGAGAGACACACATGCTCACATGACTCTCCTGCTTTCCATCTCCCTGGACAATCTCCTCTTAAGGATACCAGTTTAATTTTGGTTAAGATATCAGCAGCTGAGCTCCCTGTTAATCTCACTTAATCTCTGCCATGAATTATGTCTCAGTGAGGCGAGGGGTTTGGAGCAAAGTGACTGCCTTTCACACTGCGAGCTGGAAATTTGAGCAGTGCCTGCTCTCAGTCCCCACACCTTGTTCAACCCTCATATTTCACTCAGTGACCATGCAACCAGAAGGAATTGCTCTCCCGTACCTGGTGGCATTGCAGGATGTGAGCTGCTGGCTGGTGTTAATTGATGAATTGATTGAATGACTCAATGGGATGGAGGAATAAGTGGTACTGGGGAGATGGACAGTGGGGCGGGGGGAAGGGACTAAGCTGCGAGCCTGAGTTGTTGGTAAACTCGAACCAACAGGTTCGGTTCTGAGTTGGCTGTTTGGTTGATGTTGCTGCATTATTGCAAATTGACTTTGATCCTCTAATATCGCAGAGTGAAACACAGTACGGGCTGTTAAGCTCTCAGCTCTTTGTTAATCCCCTGGGAAGACCAGTCTCTCTCATCAGTTACAAGCAGTACACAGTGCAGACATTTCCTGCCTGTGCTTTCTTTAAGAGAGTGATGTTTCCATGTCCCTTCCTTGGCCCATGTGTTCTCAGTGGGTCACATTCCCAGCTAAGTTCATGGATCTTGAAAAATGTCCAGATTCCAGAGGAGGAAGTGGTGGATGTCTTGAAAAGCATAAAGATAGGTAAATCCCCAGAACCTGATCAGGTGTACCCTAGAACTCTGTAAGAAGCTAGAGAAGTGATTGCTGGGCCTCTTGCTCAGATATTTGTATCATTGATAGTCACAGTGAGGTGCCGGAAGACTGGAGATTGGCAAACGTGATGCCACTGTTTAAGAAGGGCGGTAAAGACAAGCCAGGAAACTACAGAGAGGTGAGCCTGATGTCGGTGGTGAGTAAGTTGTTGGAGGGAATCCTGAGGGACAGGATGCACATGTATTTGGAAAGGCAAGGACTGATTTGGGATAGTCAACATGGCTTTGTGTGTGGGAAATCATGTCTCACAAACTTGATTTGAGTTATTTGAAGAAGTAACAAAGAGGATTGATGAGGGCAGAACAGTAGATGTGATCTATTGGGCTTCAGTCAGGTGTTCGACCAGGTTCCCCATGGGAGACTGGTGAGCAAGGTTAGATCTCACGGAATACAGTAAGAACTCGCCATTTAGATACAGAACTGGCTCAAAGGTAGAGGGTGGTGGTGGAGGGTTGTTTTTCAGACTGGAGGTCTGTGACCAGTGGAGTGCCACAAGGATCAGTGCTGGGTCCCATACATTTTGTCATTTATATAAATGATTTGGATGCGAGCATAAGAGGTACAGTTAGTAAGTTTACAGATGACACCAAAATTGGAGGTGCAGTGGACAGCAAAGAGGGTTACCTCAGATTACAACAGGATCTGGACCAGATGGGCCAATGGGCTGAGAAGTGGCAGATGGAGTTTAATTCAGATAAATGCAAGGTGCTGCATTTTGGAAACTTGAAAGGGTTCAGAAAAGATTTACAAGGATGTTGCCAGGGTTGGAGGATTTGAGCTATAGGGAGAGGCTGAACAGGCTGGGGCTGTTTTCCCTGGAGCGTCGGAGGCTGGGGGGTGACCTGAGAAAGGTTTATAAAATCATGAAGGGCATCGATAGGGTAAACAGACAAAGTCATTTTCCCAATTTGGGAGAGACCAAAATGCAAGGGGATAGGTTCAGGGTGAGAGGGAAAAGATTTCAAAGGGACCTAAGGGACAACTTTTTCATACAGAGGGTGGTACGTGTATGGAATGAGCTGCCAGAGGATGTGGTGGAGGCTGGTACAATGACAACTTTTAAAGGTATCTGGATGGGTATATGAGGAGGAAGGGTTTGGAGGGATATGGGACTAGATGAGATTGGTATATTTGGTCGGCATGGATGAGTTGGACCGAATGATCTGTTTCCGTGCAGTACAGCTCTGTGACTCAGTAGGTGGTGCTCTCAGCTGGGTTCAGGGCTCCTGTCAGCAGACTTCCCTCCAGCCATGGAGTATCACCCCTCCACACAGGTCCCCAACTCCTGAAGAAGGGCTAATGCCCGAAACGTCGATTCTCCTGTTCCCTGGGTGCTGCCTGACCTGCTACACTTTTCCAGCAACACATTTTCAGCCCCAACTCTGTCTGCAGACTGACCACTGACATGGGGTAGATGTCATGGTTTCCACCACCACTCTTCAAGAAAGAACTTCCCAGTCTTAGGGTTATCCTTAACTCTTCAACCAGCCTGCACTTTCCAGCCAGTTCGTGGACTGAATGGGATCTTACTGTGCAAGCATTAGGTGTCACATTGCTAGTGTGAGATGCCAAAAGCTGGGGTGCATCTCGAGGGAGTGAATATGGAGGGGATACAGACTGAAAGGATTCCCAAGCTTGGTGTCTTGCTGCCCCTGCATGATGCCCTGACTGGGGAAGTGCGGTTGATGGTGGGGGGGGTCAGTGAAACTGGACACCCCTTCGCTGTGTCCGATTGCGACTGTGATTTGGGAGGTCCGAAGCATTTGTCCGAGAGGAAAGTGGGCAGTGAAGGGAGCCTTACTGTCCACAGATCAACACCAAGACATCCGCTCTCACAGTCACACGGTCAGGACACAATGCAAGAATGCCAACAGCAGGAAGGGTGATGACTGTGATTGGCCAAGGTATTGTTGTGGAGAAAGCAGTATGAAATCAAGGCATCCCCCCACCGCCCCACTCTGGCTAGTTGAGAAAAGGTGCAAAGTTTGATCATGTCCCTTTGGTGTGGGAAAGATTAGGATCGGATGTCTATCGCCTCCAGCAATGAGCCACGTAATGAGCTTCCCTGATGATTGCCCTCATTCAATTGTTTGTGTGACCAGTTGTGCGCTCTGGATTGTTGAGTAAGTGCTGCCCCATCCGTGTCTGTGGTGTGATTTGGGCCTGCAGAATGTGCCAGAGCACTCAGCAACTGATAAAGGGGGTCACCTTGACCCCCTGATTACAGGGACACTTCGTCAGGAGATTGCGAGCAGAGAGCCAGAGGAGGAACCGAAAACCTGGTTTCTGCTCAACACACCATCGGAGAAGGTACTGAGGGGAGACGGTGGGAAATGTTTGAGCTGTTTCTGACTGCACTGTGGGGGAAATGGGGTGACATATTCGAGCGGATTGTTAGTGGTGAAACAGCAAGCTGTGGGGCGGGTGGTAGGATAGCACAATTTGAGTCGGCCTTTGACAGAGACAGCAGACACACGATGGGCCAAATGGGCTGTTTCAGCCCCAGCCGTTTGACACAGTGATGTTGCCAGGCCTGAGTGTTCACACGTGGCTTGTGGAAGTTCAGTCAGTGTGTGGAACGAAGTCACAGTAAAGCGAGGGCATGTGCTGGGATGGACAATTGTAATGCAATGTCAGACTTATTGATTCTCTCCTCGTCTTCCTGCAGCCCTCGCCCTGACAGTCTGCAGCTCTCTGGAGAACAGCACCTCGACACTGACTGGTGAGTGAGTCCATGCTTCACTGGGGCCTGAATTGGGCTTGTGGGGATTGTCTCTTCTATCTGGACAGGAGAATGCCATTCAGCCCCTTTCTGAACACCTGGTTTGTTTCCCACCCTGCGTTCCTCAATAATTGAACTAGTGTTTCCCGACTCTGGTCTTGGGAACGTTAGGGGCTGCAGTTCCCTCACTCCTGTCCTGGGGCCCTGGGTTTAAATCCCACCAAGCTATAGCTGGGGGAATCTCATTGATATAGACCAGCCTGGAATTGAAAGCAAGCCTTCGAGGAGTCCGGAGTGTGGTGCTGGAAAAGCACAGCACCTCAGGCAGCATCCGAGGAGCAGGAGAGTCCATGTTCCATCAGGAATATTGTCGTGGAAAAGCCCTCCGATTGATCCGTGTCCTTCAGGGCAGGGAATTTGCCCATCTTCACTCAGTCGGGCAGCATCAGGAGGTAGAGAAGTTCTACGTTTCAGGTTGGAACCCTTCTTCAGGACTGGGGATAGGGGTGTAAGGGGGAGCTGCAGATAAAGGGGGGGCTGTTGTCAGTGGGAAGCTCAGAGTGAGTGGCAGCAATCACAGTCCTGGTGTTTGACAGTGAATCTGACCATCACAGTCCTTGGCTGTTCTCAAGTCTTGACAGAGCTGTTAATCCCCTCATTCCCACCTCAGAGAAACTTGCATTGCAGTAGCACCTTTGGGGTTTGCGCCTCCCCCATCCTATCCCCATTGAGAGTTTGGCCTTATGGAGCAATTAGAGGTCAGGAACTATCTGCAGGCTTCTATTGGTTCAGAAGTCATGTTATATTGAGAAACTAACTACTGCCATCCACCTGAGAGATAACCAGAGGGTCAGGGGTCAATCTCTCTCTCTCTCTCTCTCTCTCTGTGTTTCCCGTGCCGTGTGCTCGCGATGGGAGGAGTCCAGGTCATGACCCCTGTTGAGTTGCTGATGGAGAAACAGGAACTCCAGTGTGACTGAGCAAGGCTGGTCACTGTCCACCCAGGGAGTGACTGTGTGAATGAACTGTCCTCTCCCCCACACCTGACCCCCACTCCCAGTCCCAACTCACACTCAGATTTGGCACTGTGCCCGTTCCAAGAGGAGGCCATTCGTGCCATCTGCTCTGTGCTGATATCCATGTTCCTCTCCCAACCCCTTCATTTCACCCCATTGACACTGCCTTCTGTTCCCCTGTCCCTTGTGTTCAGCCAGTTTGCCCCTTTCACATATCCGCAATGTACCCTTTACCCAGCACCTGGAAGAGCAAACCCCTCAGACTGGCCACGCCGTCTCCGAGCGAGATGTCTGTCTTCTCCAGAGTTGCTGACTAGACCGCTGTGTGAGTGCCTCCCTCAGCGTCAGGCTGGGGCTGAGACTGAGCAGCCAGTGCCCCCTTGCCCTCAGGTCTCCATGGTGGGTGTGTAAGCTGCCTGTGGGACAGAATGCCCGTACCATCATGGGCACAGAGTACTTGGTGTTAGCCCCAGGTGACAGCTGCAGAGCGGATCCAGCAAAGGCAGGCTGGATCATGACTGGCAGTAATAGGAGATTCCTGCCCCGCTCCCTCTGGGAATCGAAGTTTTGTTGTGATGGAGCTCTAGTATTACCTCCAGCCCTTGTGAAGCCCGCCGCTGTACAATACTTCAAAGGAGCAGCGTCAATGAATCAAATGTCCTGATCTTCCTCCACCCGAGTGGCCCTGGCACACCCAGACCTCGAGAGCAGTTTACAGGAGGTGACAGACGCTGGATTGATCAGAATGATACAGAGAGCTCCTGGAACATGGCAGAGAGATGGTGAACAGGGGGGCATAGGCAGGGGATGTTTCTCAGCTGGGGGGGAAGGGGGGTCACTGCTCATGGAGGTCAGTACAAGGTAACCTGCCCTTCCCTTGAGTTATGCCAACAAGCTGACCATGTGGCGGACCACACTGGCTGTTGGCCGGGGAAGGCAGCAGAATGGACAGGTACTCTGCCCGGGCTAGAACATGGCAGAGAGTGTGTGACGGGGACGTCATTCATTTGAGTATCACACAGTGGGCACATTGGCCTCCATCAGAAAGGGGAATTGAGTGCATGTGCAAAGATGGCTTCCTACATCCAGCTCTGTTCCTGGGTATCGGGAACTGGTTTGGTCTCCTTACTCTGAGACCTGGCAGGGCAGGCTCCTCAAATTGAATCCCCTGGGAGTATTTGGCAGGACATCTCACCTACCGTTGAGAAAGGGGAGGCGTTGACTGAGTGATCTTGTCACTGTATTGTGTCCCCAGGCCATGTTCTGGGGACCTGCTTTCAAATCCTATCATGGCAGATGGCAGAATCCAAATTCAATAAAAACGTGGAATTGAGAGTCCAGTGATGACCATGAATCCATTGTCAATTGTTGGAGAAACCCATCTGGTTCAGTAATGTCCGTTAGAGAAAAAACTGCCTTCCTTACCTGCTCTGGTCTACATGTGACTCCAGACCCCCCAGCGATGTGGGTGAGTGTGAACTGCCCTCTGGGTAATTCAGGATGGCCTAGCCAATGATGTCCTCACCCTGTGCATGAACATAAAACAACATGGACAATTCTGACAGGGTGGCTGGGGTCTCTCAGAGGGGCAGTCTGAAAGGTTGCTGATTCAGACAGACTGGAGGGGGTAATGATCCACAGTCTGACTGAATGGGAGAGCAGCTCTCATTCATCGGGCGAACGGCCTGCTCATGCAGTCACTGAGTCCTACAGCACGGAGACAGGTCATTCAGCCCTAACTGGTCCACGCTCACCCCATTTCCCTGCACTTGGCCCATATCCTTCTCATCCTTTCCTATCCGTGTATGTGTCCAAATGCCTTTTAAATGCTGTTAATGTAGCCGCCACAACCACTTCCACTGGCAGCTCATTCCATATACATACCACCCTCTGTGTAAAAAAAGTCGCCCCTCAGGTTTCCTTTTATTATTTCCCTTCTAACCTTAAAATGGTGCCCTGTAGTCCTCAATTCCCCAACCCTGGGAAAAAGACTGAATGCATTCACCCCATCCATGCCTCTCATGATCTCATACACCTCTGTAAGGTCTCACCCCACCCACTCTCAGTGTCTGAGGCTCAAAAGAAAAGAGTTGGGGGTCGGTCTCTCTCAGTGGGACACTGGGTACCAGCTGCAGTGAGCCAGGTTTGGCTGAGGCACGACCTGGCTCACAGACGGTGGGAAGTCAGCCCCTCCTGAAATCTCAGTGGCCTTGGGGAATTGGCAGTTCTGTTTGTAGTGTAGCCAGGCGTCGGCAGATCAGAGAGCCCAGGTACAGTGGTGTTGTCTGCCCAGAATCCGACAGCCAACTGGCAGCAGCTGCCCAGATAGGATATCCCTCCACCCCCGCCCCCGGTCCCTGAGAAACCCTCTCTCATATACAGGAAACAAAACAGCAGCAGCATGCTCTGACCATACAATGGCAGCTTCACCAAGGTCTGAAGGTGACAGGTGTGTACTTTCTGTGCAGTGATATCTGATCAGCCTTTTCATCCTGTGTACATTCCAACTCACCAAGGCCCTGATTAAACCAGGAACCAGACTGACTGCGTGACGTTCTGAGGGAGAGAGCTCAGAACGTGGGAGGTGTCCTTTTCAGCTCAGTCAAATAACGCTGCATTAGAGACATTCACCTTCCAGACAAAGGCAGTCTCTCTCTCTCTCTCTCTCTCTCTCTCTCTCTGTCTTTCTCATACAGCACCTTCACATTCCAGCACCAGTCTGAACTGGAGTGGGGATGCAGTGAGAAGAATGGAATTGATGTGGCAGCTTGTGGCATCCCCTGCAGTGGTGCTGGCTGCTCTTCCTTGTGGGGCATCGGCTATCCTTTGTTTTTTCAGTTGGTGCTGCTCTCTCTGCCCAGGTAGCTGACAGGGATATCAGGAACTGCGAGGGTCTACACACACACACACACACTGTCTCACACAAACACACTCACGCAGAGTCTGAGATCTCCGTCTTCATCTGCTCACTGGGATCCCACCCACCCCCGCCTGAAATCGCAGAGACGTGAACACCAGAGCGAGAGATTAGAGGGCAAGGTTTGTGGCGAAGGGGGCAGCAGATTCTAAACAGAGAACTTAGTTCTCTCAAAGGGTTGTGAATCTGCGGAAATCTCTGCCCCAGGGTGTGGTGGATGCTGGGGCACGGAGGAGGTAGAGTTTTAATGAGGAATGAGTTGAACAGTTATGGGTAGGACAGTGGAGTTGAGGCTGAGATGAGATCGGCCATTGATGGTGTTAAATAGCAAAGCAGACTGGATGGGCTGAATGGTCTCCTGCTCCTGGTTGCTCAGTGCTGATGTCGGTGAAGATCAGGAGGCCGTTTCTCTGAGAGTGAGGGAGAGAGAGCACATCGTGAATTGAGCCCTTCCTGAGGCACCTGCAGCATTGAATACAGATGGAGTCTCGTAGTGCTGTCTGCTCCTCCATCTGTCCACATGAAGCTTACAAGCAGCTGCAGGAAGAGCAGAGAACTCTCACTGCTGGCTCATGGGCCAGCCCTTCATGTAGACCTTAAACCAGAGAGATTAGCCCCATCAGTGTCCTGTGGGCAAGGCACTCTCTCTGTGTAACGTGGTTGGCCTGTGAGTGCCCACAATGGTGTGAATTTGTTCAGGATTGAGTGCACATTCCACTGTGCTGTGGGCTAATGGGAGAGCACAGCATGGCTGTGACACTGGATCCATCAGGAGAGATTCACCAGGGTGTGGCCGGGTGGGGAAGGGCTAAGGATAGGCTGGGGCTTCTTTAACTGGAGTGTAGGAGGTTGAGGGGTGACCTGATCAAGGTTTATAAAATAATGAGAGGTATAGACAGGGTTAATGGTAATTGTCTTTTCCCGAGGGTGGGGGATTTCCACACTAGGGAGCACATTTTTAAGGTGAGAGGGCACATCTTTTACCCAGAGTGTGGTTTGTGTGTGGAGTGAACTTCCTGAGGGAGTGGCTGATGTGGGGACACTTACAATGTTTAAAAGACATTTGGATAAGTAGAGGAATAGGAAAGGGTTTGGAGGCACATGGGCCAGGAGCAGGCAGGTGGGACGTGTTTAGTTTGGGATTATGGTCAGCATGGACTGGATGGGCCGAAGGATCTGTTTCCATACTGTGTGCATCTGTGAGTTGTTGATCATTGTTCCTGTACTGGGCGATCTCTCATTGTGAGCTACCGTCTTGGTGCTGTCCCTGGCTCAAGACCGTGTGCGAGAGTTTCCCGACTGGAGCGGGTGGGCCCCAGTTACCAGGCCTATGATGTACGCACCCCTCCTTGTGGTCAGGGGCAGCCTGTCAGGAACCAGACTCCTGTGGGAAGAGGGGGGAAGAGAGCGTGCGGGCCTCCAACGACACTGACTCCACTTGGCGGTGTCTCTCTCTCTCTCTCTCTCTCCCCAAGTCCCAGAGTGAGGTTTGAACCAGGTTCCTCTGAGGCTCTGACTGGCCTCTGAAGCCTGAGCTTGGGAGATGGTGCAGACCAGGAGAGTAGGAGGCTGCTGAGGGTGCCTGAGTATATAACTGAGTGGCTGTTCTCTCCTGTCTACCTGCAGATCCTCCTGTGGCAGCTGCTGTCCGTGCACATTTTGAGGAGTGTCCTTTGTCTCACAGACACTTCTGTTTCCATGGCACCTGTCGGTTTTTGGTGCAGGAGTCTTTGGCGGCTTGTGTGTAAGTGGGTTTAGATCTGGAAATCCTGGGAGTTGGGACTGGGACCTTTCAGCCTCTTAATCACATAGGGTTGTCTGATGGTTTCACCTACAACAAAGAAACCGAACAAACAGGCCATTCAGCCCCATAACCGTCTCTGCTGGTCCATCTGATCATGGCAGAGCTTCCATGATCTTGCACACAGAACCCCTGTCCTTGACAGCAAATGTAGGTCCTGTCTCCCCAAAGCTTCGTCAGTGCCACTGTCAAAAAAAACTCACAAATCCTTCATATTGTCTTCAAACCAGAACACCTCGCTGTCTTCCAACAGCCAGGACAGTCCCACTCCACATCCTTCCCCCTCAACTCCATATTCTCTATGAGAAAGTACACACAGTCCTTTCTGATGTTCTCTCTGTACCTACACAGTAACTGAGGACATTTCCCAGGACACTCTGATTCTGCTGCACTCCCAGACCGTCCCCTCTCTCTCTTTCTCTCTCTCTCTCTGTCACTCTTACTGTCTCTTTTTCACTCTGTCGCACTCACACTCTCAGTCTCTCTCTCTCTCTCTCTGCTGATTGTCCCTAACCCTGAGAGCTCTCCCTGTTCACACATTGAGCCTGTTAGTCCCCTTTAGAAGCCCCAAGTGAGCCCTCCTGCCCCGTCTCTCAGACACTCACCACTCTGTTTGCGGAATGGGCTTTTTTGTTTGATTTGCCAAATCCCTGGAGCCTGTCCCCTCTGGTTCTGTGTTCTGGGATCAGTGGGAATACTCCACTCTGTCCTGGTTTTGTGTGTTTGGGGCTGGCTCACTCAGCTCACACACACTCACCCCAAACCATTTGAGAGCAGGAGCAGAGCCTTTCCTCTGCTCGGATTGAGAAGAGAGTGCAGATGTTGGTCACCCCATGCTCCCCACCTCCAGCCTGTACACAGGCTCCATCAGCTGCACAACAGTGACCATTCCCAGTCCCACACTGCATGAGGAGTTTGGGTTGGACTGTGACAGTTGGGTGGAGAAGCTGAGGTGATTCTCCAGCCAGAGAGAGATAGTGAAGGGCCGATTTTGTGAAGGAATTTTCCATGATGGAGTTCCCGTTGATAAGGAGATCCCAGGATCAAGTTGATTGACAGAAAACCAGGGGCAGAATGTGATTTATTTGATTACACAGAGGGTTTGTTACATTCTGCAATTGGGAGGAACAGATTTTTCCAAAGTTTGGAAAGGAAGTGCAGAGCACTGGACATGGGATGGATTATTCCCAGTGAACTGCAGGGTGATGGGAAGAGAGGGAATGCTGGGTGGAATGTCTGTCTGGTGTACTTTCTCACCCTGAGTGAATATTTTTGATTGTAGCTGTCATACAGGGTACATGGGCTCCCGATGTGAACACGCTGACCTCCTGGCTGTGGTAGCTACACAGCAGAAACAACAAGCCCTCACTACCCTGCTGGTGGTCTCCATCATTGCCTCGGCTCTCCTGATAGCGGCTTGTGTCTTACTGCAGTAAGTACCGGGACTGGGGAGTCAGGGTGGGCTAGGGGAGATCTACTCCGTGCTCAGACCCATCAAGGAACCTATCCACAGCTGAGGGCTGGATCTGAAACCAGGCTTCTCAACACTTTCCAAAGAAGGGAAGAAATTGCATTTATATAGCAGCCTTCAGGTGCAGTCCCTGTGCAGGACGTGTTGGGAGGGAGAAGGATTTGGAATGGTCAGTGAGCTCACTTCCCCGGTTTTCGCCCCCCGTCTCTCTCTCTCTCTCTCTCTCTCTCTCTCTGTGTCTCTCTCTCTCGCTCTCTCTCTCTCTCTCTCTCTCTCTCTTTCTCTCTCTGTCACCCTTCCTCACTGTCTGGAAGCTGACCAGGAGTCAGTGGCTGACAGAGGAACACTGTGATCCCGGCAGTGACAGTGTCTCTGGGTTAGGGGGTCACACACACTCGGTAAAGGCTGAGCAAAGGAATCAATGCCACCAAAGCTGCCTTGGCATAGCGCCACCCTTACTGTGGTGACACCTGGCCCACACAGCTGCACAGAAATATGGATAAGCATCAGAGGCGGGCAGGCATTCCCCAGTGAGAGGCCATTCAGCCCTTCAAACTGGTTCTGACTGTCCCCCTGTGTTTGTGAACCCCTTTAAGCTTTGTGTGTGACCCGTGGGGCCTGGTGCAGGGGGAATGGATTTCAGACATTGTCAGATATCCTGCTCACTGTTTCTGACTGAGTTCCCTCTGCCCCAGGCTGGCTGCATTATTCCCAGGATATCAACAATCCCTGTGGAAAGTCCAATCCCAGCATTCTGTTCAGAGCAGAGAATCCCTGCAGTGTGGAAGCAGGCTATTCAGTCCATTGAGCCATACCAAAGAGCATCCCAGCCAGACCCACCCATGTAACCCTGCATTTCCCACGGCCAATCAACCCGAACCTGCACATCGTTAGACTGTGGGTGGAAACCCACACAGACACAGGGAGAATGTGCAAACTCCACACAGACCAACAGCCCAAGGCAGGGATTGAACCCAGGTCGTTGGCGCTGTGAGGCAGCAGCGTTAACCACTGAGCCACTGTGCCATCACCTTGGAGTCACGACACATTGATTCAAACCTCACAGCAACCTGGAAACGACCAGACTGTGGTCAGAACCCCATCTGGTTCCCCCATGTCCTCCCAGGAAGGAACTCTGACCCGGTCTGGCCTACACGTGACTCCAGACCCACAGCAATGAGACTGACTCGACCCAGCCCAGCACACAGCTGAGTGTTTCAGGAAGACAGGGCATTGTGAGGGCTGGACAGTCAGCTGGGGTTCCGACAGAGGGAGTGTTACCTGTGTTAGTGTTGGCATGAGTGACCCAACTGTGTTTGTTCTCTCTCTCTCCCTCCCTCGCCCTCCCCCCCGGTAGTTGCTGTCAGAAGTGGAGGAAGTCTGAGCTGTGCCAACAGATATTCGCACGGCGTGAAGCAACCCTGCTGAAGAATGTGCCCCCCAGTGCTCAGGGAGACACAGGTAAGGAGATGACAGGCCACAAAGCCTCACTTCCTGTCTGTCTTCACAGCCCTGAGCCAATGAGACACCTTAGTCCCCCTTGGTCTGAAGCTGGGACCCCTGGCCAACATTGTGGGCACTGGCAGTACGGGAGTGCCACACTGTCACAGTGCCCAGTGGGATGGTAGGCTGATGCCCTGGCCCAGCCAGGATGGACAAGGGAGCAGGAGGAAGGGCTGAGACTTTCCCCTTCGCAATTACGTCATGGTCCCCTTGTCTTCTGGGATCTTGCTGTGCATGCATAGTCTCCCTCCACTTCAACCAGGACCTAGCTGGCTGGAAAGCAAAAGTCCCGGTCTGTCAGGGTCACATTCCCAATGGGAGATCCCGGAGTCGGTCTGTCAGGGTCACATTCCCAATGGGAGAGTCCAGGGCTAGTCTGTCAGGGTCACATTCCCAATGGGAGAGCCCAGAGTCGGTCTGTCAGGGTCACATTCCCAACGGGAGATCCGGAGTCGGTCTGTCAGGGTCACATTCCCAATGGGAGAGTCGGGGGCCAGTCTGTCAGGGTAACATTCCCAACGGGAGATCCCAGAGTCGGTCTGTCAGGGTCACATTCCCAATGGGAGATCCCGGAGTCGGTCTGTCAGGGTCACATTCCCAATGGGAGATCCCAGAGTCAGTCAGTCAGGGTCACATTCCCAATGGGAGAGTCGGGGGCCAGTCTGTAAGGGTAACATTCCCAACGGGAGATCCCGGAGTCGGTCTGCAAGGGTCACATTCCCAACGGGAGATCCCGGAGTCAGTCTGTCAGAGTCACATTCCCAATGGGAGAGCCCGGAGTCAGCCTGTCAGGGTCACATTGCCAATGGGAGATAGTGGAGTCAGTCTGTCAGGGTCACATTCCCAATGGGAGAGTCGTGGGCCAGTCTGTCAGGGTCACATTCCCAATGGGAGCATCCGAGGCCAGTCTGTCAGGGTCACATTCCCAATGGGAGATCCTGGAGTCGGTCTGTCAGGGTCACATTCCCAATGGGAGAGTCCGCGGCCAGTCTGTCAGGGTCACATTCCCAACGGGAGATCCCGGAGTCGGTCTGTCAGGGTCACATTCCCAATGGGAGAGTTGGGGGCCAGTCTGTCAGGGTCACATTCCCAATGGGAGATCCTGGAGTCGGTCTGTCAAGGTCACATTCCCAATGGGAGAGTCGGTGGCCAGTCTGTCAGGGTCACATTCCCAATGGGAGATCCCGGAGTCGGTCTGTCAGGGTCACTTTCCCAATGGGAGAGTCGAGGGCCAGTCTGTCAGGGTCACATTCCCAATGGGAGCGTCCGAGGCCAGTCTGTCAGGGTCACATTCCCAATGGGAGATCCCGGAGTCGGTCTGTCAGGGTCACATTCCCAGTGGGAGAGTCCGCGGCCAGTCTGTCAGGGTCACATTCCCAATGGGAGAGTCGGGGGCCAGTCTGTCAGGGTCACATTCCCAATGGGAGATCCCAGAGTCGGTCTGTCAGGGTCACATTCCCAATGGGAGAGTCCGGGGCTAGTCTGTCAGGGCAACATTCCCAATGGGAGATCCCGGAGTCGGTCTGTCAGGGTCACATTCCCAATGGGAGATCCCGGAGTCAGTCTGTCAGGGTCACATTCCCAATGGGAGAGTCAGGGGCCAGTCTGTCAGGGTCACATTCCCAATGGGAGATCTCGGAGTCGGTCTGTCAGGGTCACATTCCCAACGGGAGGTCCCGGAGTCGGTCTGTCAGGGTCACATTCCCAATGGGAGCTTCCGAGGCCAGTCTGTCAGGGTCACATTCCCAATGGGAGATCCTGGAATTGGTCTGTCAGGGTCACATTCCCAATGGGAGCTTCCGAGGCCAGTCTGTCAGGGTCACATTCCCAATGGGAGATCCTGGAGTCGGTCTGTCAGGGTCACATTCCCAATGGGAGAGTCCGCGGCCAGTCTGTCAGGGTCACATTCCCAACGGGAGAGTCGGGGGCCAGTCTGTCAGGGTCACATTCCCAATTGGAGATCCTGGAGTCGGTCTGTCAGGGTCACATTCCCAATGGGAGCGTCGTGGGCCAGTCTGTCAGGGTCACATTCCCAATGGCGGCGTCCGAGGCCAGTCTGTCAGGGTCACATTCCCAATGGGAGATCCTGGAGTCGGTCTGTCAGGGTCACATTCCCAATGGGAGAGTCCGCATCCAGTCTGTCAGGGTCACATTCCCAACGGGAGATCCCGTAGTCGGTCTATCAGGGTCACATTCCCAATGGAAGAGTCGAGGGCCAGTCTGTCAGGGTAACATTCCCAACGGGAGAGCCCGGAGTCGGTCTGTCCGTATCCCATTCCCAATGGTAGAGCCTGGGGTTGCTCTGTCATTGTCACATTCCTGAAGGTGGTGTTAATCTGATCTTCTCTCTCTCTGTCTCTCTCGGTGTCTCGGACAGGAGTATGAAGAAAGCTGCTTTCCACCAAGTACAGGCATCCAGCTCTGAGCTCGCCAGTTTCCCCTCCGTATCCTGTCTGCTGTGCCTCAGCACTGGGACACACCACTCCTGTCTCACCTGCCGGTCAGCCAACGGAAAGCATCTTGTATATTGTGGAATTCTGCTGTTTATGTTTGTTTTTTGTTGTTGTGAATTAATTTATGGAAATATTGAAGTGAAGCCATCTCTCTGAGGAAGGGCAGAATGTAATTTATAGCTATTGAGACGTATCTGTGGGATTATTTGAATATTTAAGGATCAGAAAGGAACTCAAAAAGTTATATGTTAAACTATTTAAACTGAGACATGAAATAAAAGTTTTTTTTATTTAAATCGACACGTTTCTGTTGCATGATGTCGAGTCACGAGCCATGCTCTGTTTACAACAAACGGGAGACCCATCAGACAGTGGGGTCTCTGGGTTTGCCCATGTTTATTGTGTCATGACCCCCCCATGATCGTGGGATCTTGCTGTGCACCTTCAAGCTGTGGTCCTTCCCACAGTGACTCCACTTCAGAAACCCCATCACGACATGTTTGAACCGTACAGGGTGTGGGTGAGGCTGTGCCGGGAGTACAGAGCACTGTCGAGAATAGAGTGCTGCTGGAAAAGCACAGCAGGTCAGGCAGCATCCGAGGAGCAGGAAAACTGGTGTTTCAGGAACGGAGGCCTGTATGGAGTACTGTTTCAGCCCCGTGTTTAATGAAGGATGTGCTGACACTGGACACAGTTCAAAACAGATTCACTCGGGTGATTTCTGCGACACGGGGGGTGATTCCTGGGACACGGGGGGTGATTCCTGGGACACGGGGGGTGATTCCTGGGACACGGGGTGACTTATTGAGGATGAGCCTTTCTTGATGAGTGTCTGGAAGAGTCTTCCTGAGAAATGTCAGACTGTGAGGGGGCCTGACAGGGGAGACCTTGAGAAGATGCTCCAGCAATGGGGGATGTTTTCAAACTGGGGACACAGGAGCAGGATTAGGGGACTCTCTTTTAACCTGAGAGGCAAAAGGAATTTCATCTCTTAGGAGGGCAGTGAATGTCTGGAAGAAATTGCTGGAGAAGCTCCGCAGGTCTGTGAAGAGAAATCAGAGTTAACGTTTCGGGTCCGGTGACCCCTCCTCAGAACTGGCGGTCACGTGATGACAGATGGCACTGACTGAGGATCTCAGGACGTGGCGAGAGAACGTCCCCAAGGTGGGCATGTCTGGAAGAGATGTGGCAGTGAATCCTCTGCCCCAGACAGTTGGGGAGGCTAGAGCAATGTAAACCTTTCAAGAGGAGACCCACTGATCTCTGAAACATTGAGGAGCTGGTACCACAGCCCGGATCAGCAATGACCCTGGTGGGGGCAGGCATGACGGGCCGAATGGCCTACTGCTCCTATTTCATCCGTTCTTGGAATGTCACATTGCAGATTTCCATCTGGGATTATGCCCCAGTTACAGCATCACGTTCAGTTCAGGTCACCACATTCCCAGAAGGATGTGGAGGCTTTGGAGAGGGAGAGGGTGTGAGCTGTAAGGAGAGGCTAGAAAAATGCAGGTTTTGTTTTCTCTGGAGAGGCAGAGGCTGACGGGAGACTTGGGAGAAGTCAATAAATTTGTGAGAGGCACAGATAGGGTCGGTGGTCAGGATCCTTTTCCCAGAGATGAAATGTCTAAAACCAGGGAGCATGCATTTAAGGTCAGAGGGGAAAGTTCAAAGAAGGTGTGAGGGGTAAGGTTTTAACACAGAGGGTGGAATATGCTGCCTGGGGTGGTGGAGGCAGTTCCGGTAGGGTTGTTGAAGAGATTTTTCGATGAGCACATGAATGTTGAAGGTATGGAGGGATATAGACCAAGGGCAGGCAGAAGGGATGAGTTTAATTTAGCTTCATGTTCAGTACAGCGGTGTGGGCTGAAGGGCCTGTCCCTATGCTGTACAGTTCTGTGTAAGGTTGAGCTAGACAGGATTAGAAAGAGTGTTCACAGCACTGAGACCCCCTGATGTGGTGCTGATGGACACAGAGAAGGATTCACCATTCTGAAACCAGGCTCAACACTAGACTGTGCCTGGATCTTACCACCTGCACTGCTCTCTGCTGTGTTCCTTGCTGCCTCCCGGTCTCTGAATGAACCCCAACTCTTCAACGCCACAAACAATCACCATTCCCAGGGCGCATGGACATCACCTTCAGTGAATGTTCCTCCACTGTTCCCCTCGCCCAGCCTCCCATCCGGGGCTCCAGCTGAGGGTTCCATCCCGTGACCCAGCTGCTTCAGAGAGGCAGGCCCCTGGCTGTGGGACTGGAGTCACATGGAACCTGAGACTGGGTTCCAACAGCAGTGACTGATCAAGGTAGTTCCCCTGTTAGCTGGCAGCTCTGGGGTGACCCAGTCACTGAGGAAACCACGTTAGTGCTGTGTGACAGCAGAGGTATCATCATCTTCCTCCCTGCCCTGGCTCAGCACTGCACTGCTGACTCCCAGTCTCCCAGCTTCCCCCGATCTCCCAGAAGCCGATGTCCCCGAAGGAGAGGAGGAGGCACAACTCCTGTCTGGCTCGACACTGCAGGGAGGTCCTTGTGTCGCAGGAAAAGACTGGAGTCCCCTCGTCTCCCCTCACCCCTGTGAAGTCAGATTCAACAACAATCCCAGAAGAGGGGGGGGGAGAGAAAGGACTGTCTGGTCTCTGTGTGTGAAACGGACAGGAGCATCTGCTGTAAAGTTGGTGTGTAAAAACGGTGACATTGTAAAGTGGGGAGAGGCATTGCGTGGTCCCTTTAAAGGTGGTGTTCTTTTCGGTGCTCAGAGTTAAGATGGATGTCTGAGCAGGGGTTTAAATCCCAAGTGTACACAGAGAGTGCCCACACTGAAACATTTTATATCAAACAGCCAAGCAGCACTTTTACCAGAACAACAAGGGTTTTCGAATTGAGTCCATTAACATAAACCAAGCCCTTACATACTGAAAGCCAATCAAATTTACATCTGATGGTGTTGACAACCTTGAACCAATTGGATTGTAAAGAAATCAAGAGGTAATCCAGGATATAAAAGATGCAGGCATTTGGAAAATTGGGGGAGAGCCAACTGTTACCTGAAGAGGTAAGAACATCCCAGCTCTCAGGGAGACAGTTCTCTCTCTGTTCCTGAAGGTACCTGCCCCTCTGACACAATCTTCCTGACATGATTTGGAGATGTCGGTGTTGGACTGGGGTGGACAAAGTTAAAAATCACACAACACCAGGTTAGAGTCCAACAGGTTTAATTGGAAGCACTAGCTTTCGGAGCGACGCTCCTTCGTCAGGTGGTTGCGTGACAATCTTCCTGACAACTGAATACAGTGGAGAGAAATGTTCAGAACAGAGGAAATTACCCAGGAAACATCCCTGACAGCAGATTCAGAGACAGGAGCAGATCAGAAGAGCTTTGAGAGACAAAGTATTAATTTATTGTTTTTTTATATAAATGGAAGTGGTATTTACTTAAACAGCGTCCTGTTACAATCTTGTTTTATTCAGGAATAGGTAGTTACAGAGGGATGGTTCGGTTTGTTAGTAATCCTGTTAATTTGTTCATTGTTGGAATTAGGTAAATAGATTGTGACTTGTTGATTAGAGAGTGAGTGAAAGGATTTCATTTCATTTCATCACTCCTTGATAACATTGGGGGACAGGTAATGTTCATTCTCAGACTTCAGTATCAGACAGTATCAGATGAAGTGAGTGTCTCTGGGTGTCTTGGTGTTCATTATCAAAGGGGAATCAACCTCTGCTCTGTTACACATTGAAGCTGACAACATCAGGAATACTGCAGATGCTGAAAACCTGAAACAAACACACACACACACACAGAGCTGGAGAAACTCAGGAGGTCTCGCAGCTTCTGTGTGGAGCGAGAGAGGGAGAGAGATCACGGATCCTGCCCTGAACTCCCAGGGAAGCCCCTGTCAGAGCTTCCCTTTCCTGTTCCCAGCCCTCCCCCCCCCCGCTGCTCTGTAACTCCCTGCCATTCCTCACCATCAGGCTGGGAGAAGGGAAAGTTGTCCAATCGGAGCAGGTGGGGCTGAGCTGTATTTGCCTGACCTTTCAGTGAGACAGGAATTTCCATTCCTGAGCGGGCGCCTCTCTGTGTTTACACCCTGCAGCTACCTGCGGAGTGAGCTCATTCATTCCAGCGTCCTGACGAGATCTCATCAGCTCAGTGTGGCCTCAAGGCTTCAGGTTGCCACAAAAAATTCCCATCTGCTTCCTCACCAAAGTCTCGCCTTCTGATGTTGTTTCCCTTCTGCATGTGAACCTGGGGCCCCTCAGTGACTGGGACAGGTTTGGTTGTCCATCCTCAGTTGACCTGCACTCGAGTGATTTGCTTGGGCCATTGCAGGGGGACAGTATAGAATGAACCTCATTGCTGTGGGTTTGGAGTCACCAGGTAAACATGGCACCCTTCCTTCCCTGAAGGACATGGGTGACCCAGGCGAGTTGTACCCAAGAGATGTGAGACCTGAATTGGCAGGGTATTAGAGATTAAGCTGACTCCAGATGGTGAAAGGAATGGACATGCTAAATCAAGAGGAACTCTTTGCTCTTCAGAAGGTTGGGAGGGGGGTCACTTAAACCCATAGAGATATATAACTCAGAAAAAGACCTTTCACTCCAACCCATCCATGCTGACCAGATATCCCAACCTAATCTCATCCCACCTGCCAGCACCCGGCCCGTATCGCTCCAAACCCTTCCTATTCATATACTCATCCAATGTTGCAATTGTACCAGCCTCCACCACTTCCTCTGGCAGGTCATTCTATACACCACCCTCTGCGTGAAAAAGTTGCCCCTTTGGTCTCTTATATCTTTTCTCGTCTCACCTTAAACCTATGCCTTCTAGTTCTGGACTCCCTCACCCCTGGGAAAAAAACTTTGTCTATTTATCCTATCCATGTCCCTCATAATTTTGTAAACCTCTATAAGGTCACCCCTCAGCCTCCGATCCTCCAGGGAAAACAGCCCTCAGCCTGTTCAGCATCTCCCTGTCACTCAAACCCATTCAACACTCCTTTGTTGTTTGGATTTGCAGGTTCATACTCCCTCCCACCCAATGTCTTTCTCCCCGGTCTCCAGGACCGCTTGGTGCTGTGGGATTTATCCTTCTCCCTGGAGAGAGCGTGGGTTTTCTCTGGAATATCATGGCCCCGTGTATGTGTCCTGTCCAAACAGCAGGTGTATGTGTGCACATTGATGTCAATCCAGACCCTGGCTGCGTTGCCTGTCACGTGAGAGTTGGGAAGGAATCACACCCAGAGCTTGTGAGACCTACACAGTGAGCTCTCGGTACAGGTCGCACCTCGGCCTATACCGAGGGAGACAGTTTGGGGCTCAACATTTCAGCGGCAGAGGTACAGGGTCCAGGAGCATGGGCCCAACTGGTTGGTGCACTCAAAGGGCTGGGATGAAGGGCCTCCCCACACACACACAGAGTCAGACACAGAGTAAGATCCCAACAGCTGCAACATGATGAAAGTCACATAATGCCTCTTGCTTACAAACTTTCCGGCTGTGGAGATGACAAAGCATGATTCATTCTGAAATGAATATTGTATAAAGTGTTGCCTGTGGGCAGGGAGTGGAGGGAGGAGAGTGAGTGTGGGTGGAGTCAGCCGTTGGAAGCTCAGTGTTTGCGGATTGTGAACAGATGGTGCCCTCGCTGTGGCTGGGAGGGAGGGAGGGGGGAGCTGAGGAAAGCCATGGTGTGGGTTTGCCTGAGGCAGGATGTGAGCTCTGCTGGTCACCACAACGGGCAAGGGAACCTGCTCCAGCTGCAGTGACCCAGCCCACAGCCAGCCATTGGGAAATGGCTTTTCCCAGAAGCCTAGCTCAAGGCCCATGATACAACAGGAAGCCAAGAAAGGAAAAGAAAACAGCAGCTTCCAATGAACTGGAACAACCTGAAATCTGACCACAGGCATCCACTCCCTCCAGCACCGACGCTCAGTAGCAGCAGTGTGCACCATCTACAAGATACACTGCAGTAATTCACCAAAGATCCTCAGGCAGCACTTTCCAAACTGGAAGGACAAGGGGCAGCAGATACATGGGAACACCACCCCCTGCAAGTTCCCCTGAGCCCCTCCCCATCCTGACTTGGAAATCTCTCACCATTCCTTCACTGTCACTGGGTCAGAATCCTGGAATTCCCTCCCTCAGGGCATTGTGGATCTACCCACAGCACATGGACCGCAGCGGTTCACGAAGGAAGCTCACCCCCACCTTCACTTGGGGCAACTAGGGACGGGGTAATAAATGCTGGGCTCAGCCAGTGACCCCCACGTCCCGTTATGAGATGGGAGAGGAATGCCCCTCGAATAACAGGATGGATGTCCTTGCGGAATACAGGGCGGTTCTGGTCAGGTCCCTGGCTGAAGTTCACTCCTCAGCCAAACAAGGTGTCAATAACCAACACAGTCTTTGTCCCAGGGCCTGCCTGTGGGATCTTGTGTCTGAGACATAGCAGCGAGCGAGCGGACTCTGAGTGTTGCTGGTGGTTGTGAAATCTTGCAGCCTGCCCTGAGGTTTGTGGTGACGGAGGGGGGGGATGGGGGGGGGGGGAGTGTGAATAACAGGCACAGTCAAAAGGAAGGGCTTCCTGTCTCCATTTCAGACTTTCCAATTAAGGGCATCTGCCCGGGAGGAGGAAGGAGATTGTGGTTTGTTTGGAAAGAGTGATGGTTTGTGTGTGTGTGTGTGTGTGTGGGTGCTTCCCCCTCACAGAGCCCAGTTCCTGCCTTCCTGTCCCAGATGTGACACAGAGGAAGTCACCATTTCCAATTCACCAGAAAGCTTCCCAATCCGGGGCGTGGTTATCCATCATCCAATCAGAGTCTTTACGAAAAAGCTGGCTACCTGAAAAGGGGCCATGGATCTTTCAAATCCCCATCCCATTCAGCATTTCCTCCGGGCCACGGCCAGACAGGGAGCTCGGGATCCACTCGCTTGGCCAAGGTCAAGTACGAGACTGATGTGGCCTCCCTGCAATGAGTCGTGGGTCTCACTCTATCGCCCTTTCGGAGACACCCTCTGGGTGTCAGACCCAGAGGAAGAGTTCAGAAAACGTTAATGTTCCCATCACATTCAGCTCCACCCACCGTGCCAATGTCTCTCAGTCTGTGGGAGCAACAACAGGTAGCTCAGCGAGAGGTTCCCATGGAGATGGAGGGGTCCTGCCTGGCTCCTGGTCATCACACTGAAATAGTTCCTGTTCCTTGTCCTCCCTGGCTGGGTCAGCCCAACATCCTGTTCCTCTCCCACACACTGGGGGACGGCTCTGTCTCTGCAGCACCAGCTTATCCCATGATCAGGCCTGCCCACTGACAGAGAGCATGGCAGGCGCAAGAGCCCAGCAGGCAGCCAGACTTCCACTCGATGCTGATGTGACTCCATACAGAGCCTATCCATGCTCCAGTCTGGAGCTTTCCTTTGGGAATGATGGGAATCAGGATCTTACCCACAATCCTGCAGGGCACGGTCACCCAGAGCTTCATAGGAGGAACAGTGAGGCCTTCGGCCCGATCCCAGCTCTCCGCAGGCCCAGGGCCACCATCTGAGTGAGTGAGTGTGTGTGTGTGAGAGTGGGTCTCCCCATCAATGGCACCATAACAGACCGCTTGCATTGCTGTTAGTGGGATCCTGCTGTGTTTGACACTGCTGGCCATAGGGCAATGGTGGGGCATCCTGACCTCTCCTCTCTCTCTCTGTCTGTCTCTCTCGGTCACGGTGAGGGCTCGAGGTGGGGAACAGGGGAGGTGGGGGGAGGTCCCTTCCTACAGACCTCAGTGTGGGAGAGTCGGGGAGTTATTTGGGATGAGAGGGGTGGTTGGAAAGGACAGGAATCACCCTTGAGAGAGAGGGACCCAGGGGGAATAGGATGGTGCCACTCACTGTCGACATGCCCCAGGGATATGGCCATACAGATGAGGCAAAAGTGAGGACTGCAGATGCTGGAAATCAGAGTCCAGATTATAGTGGTGCTGGAAAAGCACAGCAGGTCAGGTAACATCCGAGGAGCAGGAAAATTGACGTTTTGGGCAAAAGCCCTTCCAGCACCACTCAAATTTTTATCTCTCCCTGCATTCAGTCCTGCTGTAGACTATGTCTATATGGAGACAGAGAGACACTGACACACTCACACTCTCTCTCACTCACTCACATACACACACACAAACAGAGACATATCTTTACTGAAATATCAGCTCATATTCCTTCTGTTGTTTCTACCAAATATCTTCATCATTTCTGAGGAAGGGTCACTCGCTCTGAGACATTAACTCTGATTTCTCTCCACTGACCGTGCTGGAGCTGTGGAGACTTTCCAACAATTTCTGTTTTTCTTTCTCATTTCCAGCATCCGAAGGTTTTTTTTTTGGAATGTTTACCAATCAGTCCGTTAACGTGGCCACGGGAAAACTGCAAGTCAGGAACTCTGAGAAAGCTGATCTCCTGTGGCCCCCTGTGTTTTCAGGAGGAGATTGGTTCTGTCTGTCATTGTGGATACACACGGAAACCACAGTTCATTTTCTCAGCTCTCTGTGTCCCTGGGCAGAGAGAGTCAAACAGACATCACAGTCTGCACTTTCACTCACAGCCCTCAATGCAAAACTGGTGGAACTGAGCCCCTGGTAAGAGTGATGAGATTTATCTGACACCCTTCATGTGATCCACCCGACTTAGCAGGGAACACAGGGATCCGCTTGATGGATTGATGGCTGGTCAGATGCTCTCGCTGTCACACGGTGGGTCAGTGGGTGCTGCCCTCTGACCCCTCACACACCCAGTCCCTTGCCTGTGGTGGGGGCAGTGGGAGATCTGGCCATGGGCTGACTGTTGGGAGCAGTCACTCATCACGCAGTGTTCACTTGGTGCTCTCTCAGACGGTCTGAAGAGCTGCAACATCTCCATCCAGTCCGGGGGGAGATAGCAGCTGGCCCCACGGGCTGAATGGCCATCCTGACTCCTGCTCCTTCCAGGGTGAATTGATTCCAGAGAATCTGCAGTGTTTTATCAGTTTTCCCCACACAGTTCTCCAGGTGGAGTTGGTGCAGACTGAAGGGGGAATCCTCTCACATACGTGGCACTGTCATGATAAGGGCCCATGGTGTCTAGCATGGGCAGATGATTGGCTGGCTGGCAGGAAGCAGAGACTGGGGACACAAGGGTTTTTCTCAGGATGGCAGCCGGTGACAAGTATGGTTCTGCTGGGTTAGTGTTGGGACCACAACTTCTCACTTTATACATTAACCATCTTGATGAAGGAACTGAGGGCATTCTGGCTATGTTTACAGATGATACAAAGATAGGTAGAGGGAAGGCTGCATTGAGGAGGCGGGGAAGCTGCAGAAGGATGTGGACAGGTTAGGACAGTGGGCAAAGAAGTGGCAGATGGAGTACAACGTGGGTAAGTGTGAGGTCATGCACTTTGGTCAGAAGGACAGAGGCATGGACTATCTTCTAAATGGGGAGAAAATGCAGAAGTCTGAGGTGCAAAGAGACTTGGGAGTTCCAGTCCAGGATTCTGTCAAGGAAACTTGCAGGTTGAGTCAGTAGTTATGAAGGCAAATGTAATGATGGCATTTATTTTGAGAGGACATGAATATAAAAGCAGGGATGTACTTCTGAGGCTCTATCAGGTTCTGATCAGACCACATTTGGAGGATTGTGGGCAGTTTTGGGCCCCATATCTCAGGAAGGATGGACTGGCCCTGGAGCGTGTACAGAGGAGGTTCATGAGACTGGTCCGAGGAATGAAAAGCTGGAATACAAGGACCCTGGGGTCGATAACCGATGTTGAGAAGGATGAGGCCCCACTGATTGATTCTACTCAATGGAATTCAGAAGGATGAGGCGGGGGGGGGGGGATCTAATTGAAACATACAGCATCCTGAATGGCCTGGACAGAGTGGATGTTGGGAAGATGTTTCCACTGGGAGGAGAGACAAGGACCTGAGGGCACAGCCTTAGAGTAAAGGGAACACCTTTCAGAACAGAGATAAGGAAAAACTTCTTCAGCCAGAGAATGTGGAGTCTATGGAATTCTCTCCCTCAGAGGCTGTGGGGGGCCAGGTCATCGAGTATATTTAAGACAGAGATAGATGGGTTCATGAGTAAGTAGGGGATCAAGGGTTACAGGGAGACAGCGGGAGAATGAGTTTGAGAAACTTATCAACTGTGATTGAATGGCAGAGCAGACACAATGGGCTGAATGACCTCATTTTTTGCTGCTGTGGTTTTCTGGTCTTACGGATTCTCGAGGAGAGACCACTCCAGGACAGAATGCTGAGCTGTCAGAAGGTGTGACCCAGACTCTGCTGTGTGTGGCAGGACACACAGGAATGGAGAGTGAAGATTAAAATCGCAACCGCCACAGTCTCACAGAACAGCCCAGCAGGCTGGAGGGGCAGAGTGGCCTGTTCCAGATTGTGTCAGTGAGTGTGTGAGAGAGACAGGGAGCTGGAGCCAGGGCAACTTCACCCACATGAAATTCTGCAGAGAATGGCCACAGCCCAATTGTGCACAGCAGGATCCCAGAACGATTCAATCATTTGTGCCTGTCACATGACCGGGCAACTGACCAATCAAAAACAAGTGCATTTCTGAGCTCCTCTGATAGGCACTGCTTCAGAAACCCCAACGAAACCATTGGCTGGGGCAGGAAATCCATCAATCCCCCAATCAATAACAAGCTGCATTGAGTTAGCACCAGCTCAGTGATGGGTTTGAACAGGTTTTGGAAACAGCGGGTGATGAAAAGATGGAATGGTGATGTGGTGATGGGCAAAATCACATCAGTTGCGTGTCAGACCATGTCCACATCTAACAAGAAATAAAGTTGGCTCTTAGGCTCACGTGGTGCAGTGGTAGTGACCCTGCCTCTGAGCCAGGGCATGTGTTCAATTGTCATCTGCTCCAGAGGGTGCACCATTACATCTCTAGGCAGCCTGGTTGGGAAATATCTTGGTGCTGGACATGAGTGAACATCCCCACCTCTGACCTTCAGATGGAGGGAAGGTCATTGATGAAGCAGCTGAAGATGGTTGGGCCTAGGACCCTACGCTGAGGAACTCCTGCAGAGATGTCCTGGAGCTGAGAGGACAGACCTCCAACAACCAGATCCATCTTCCTCTGTGTCGGGTATAACTCCAGACAGTGGAGAGTTTGTCCCAAATACACATCGATTCCAGTTTGGTTGGGACTCTGTGATGCCACACTTGGTCAAATGTGGCTTTACTGTCAAGGATGGTCACTGTCCCTCCCTGATTGGGCACTGCCAGCTTCTGCCATGTCCTCTCTGATCATGCCAACAGCCAACCTTCAACTCCCGTTGGTAATAGCTGCTGATTTGGTCATTGCTTCATGGCTCTGTGTGATCAGGTGTGTGTGGGATCTTGCTGTGTATTGATTGCCCCCTGCATTTCCCCCTTGGGACTGGCCTTCAGTGATGGTGAGGCTGTTGAGGAGCATTGTGCAGGAAGGTCCATGGTCAGGGCTGGTGAGAGTCCCATTGGGTTTGAGGAGCTCACGCAGCTGTGTGGGGGGGGGGGTGTCAGCTATCAGCTCAGACACACAGAGACCAAGCACCCCCACCCCTAGCCGTGACCCCACAGTTAGAAGCAGCTACAATCTCTGGGCCATCAGAGACCACAGCAAAGTGAGACCCTGCACACCAGTCAATGGGCCACAGCCCTGTCACCCTGCCCTCTTTCCCTCATTGCTTTTCACCAGCACTGGGGTTACCCATTCCAAACCCTGGGTCCAACCAGGCTTTCAATTGGTGGAGGTCAGCCACCATGTGGGGAAACCTCCCTGGATCTGTCCAACCAGAGCCTGCAAAGCCCAAGAAACATCTGAGCATGTGCAGATGGTGAGCTCTCATTAGTTGGATTGGGTACCTGACCTGACTGGAGTGGAAGCTCACTTTCACCACCAGGATAAAGTGGATGCTGAGTTCTGACAGTGACCACCCTGTTGGGGGAGAGCATTCGGAATGGTTGTTCCTTGGTAAGTGAACCTGTCTCACTGAGCATTGCCACAAGTTGCCAGGTAAGATAGGGTGGGGATTGAGCGAGCTCGGTGTGTTATATTTGTTGGAAAATCCCATTTCCATGTTTTAGTGAGGACTGTTCCCTGGAAAGGGTCACGTGACCTTGTGTGTGTGTGTGTGTGTGTATATGACAGTTGGCTGTGGACTGAGCTGGGACATGGCTCGATGTAGGTTTGAGCTGGTGTGGCCCTGGTTGGTGTTTCAGTCTCAAACATCGACTGCTCCTGGAGGACCATGAACTCGGTGGAAGATGCTCTTTGGTCTACCCGAGACGTGTTGGCTGTCCAGAGCGTGAAGTTGGCCCTGACTGAGTGTTACAGACTGAGACATCCCAAGGTCTAGGAACGAAGGGACCCACTGAATCCTGGGGCAGCTGTCCCAGTGCAGTGGGGGAAGACCACTGTCTGAGGCCTTTCTACTGAAGGGGGCCTGTTCCATCACCAGACCCTCTCAGTGTCTCACATTTGTACAAATCGTCATATTGTATGTGTAATGCAGGTCATCGGTCTGTTTGGACACAGGCAAACTGCAATGTTTGGATGCTTCACTTAAAATGCAATGTCCAGAACCGAACTGCTTTAGTGACAAAGAGAAGATTTGCAATAGTTTCCATTTTGGAAATGAAAACCAAGTGGTTGAAGTGTTTTCCCCTCCTGACCCACCAGTCTCCAAAACCCAGAGGACAGCCACTCCCTCCAGACACCCTCCCCCCCCCCCCCCCCAACCCACACCCCACACGCTGAAACTACCTTTGTTGTACCGGTCCCAACTAGCCCGGTACATATCCCAATGGTCCACACACCTGAAGCCCCCCTCCTACAGCAGTTCTTTAGCCACATATCTAATTATACTATCTTCCTATTCCAAGCCTCATTGACACATGGCATAGTAAGTAATCCTGAGATTATAAGCCTAAAGGTTCTGCTTTTCAACTTCTTAACTAACTCCCCGAACTCCCTTCGCAGGGACTCACCTCTCCCTTTGCCCTCTGTTGTTCATAACAATATGGACCACAACCTCTGGCTCCTCAGCACTGAGCCCCCGACAGTGCGGCGCTGCCTCAGCACTGAGCCCCCGACAGTGCGGCGCTGCCTCAGCACTGACCCTCCGACAGTGCGGCGCTGCCTCAGCTCTGCAGTGAGGGTGTGAGCCTGTGTATATTGTGTTTGGGAGGTAATTCTGTGCTATTCCGAGTTGGATGTTATTGGGGAGTTGTTGGCTGATGGTCTGAGCTGTGTGTGTGTGTGTGTGTGTGTCTCAGACTGGAATGAGCTCAGGCCCAGGGTGGGATTAGATTTATCCTGGTAACAGGAAGTGTTCCCCTTCTGCACCGTGCACCCTCGTAACCATGTGGGTGTCCTGGAGAAACCAGAGAGGTGCCCGGGGCGGGTGGAGGGGATGCCATTGTATAAACCCTCAGCAAGCCCATGGCTTTGTTGGGACTGAGAGAACAAAATTCACAGCACAACAGGATAAGGACAGGGATTGGTGGGAGGGTGAAACTTGGGAATGATGAGCCAGTACCATCCCTGATGGGCAGACCAGCCTCATGCGCCTGTGAAATCCGTTCACCCAAGTGCT
>NC_057751.1:3109455-3122981 GCF_004010195.1 Chiloscyllium plagiosum
GAGTGTGCAATGGTGAATCTCTGATGAGTGGAGCCTGTTGTGGAAGCACTTGCTGTATTTTCTGGTGCATCTGTGTTCAATATGACCAGCCCCGCATCCCAGAAGGATGTGTCAGGAGGGGAGGGTGCCGACTGTAGCCTGGGTCTCGGGATATTGCCATCTGTGAGTACGTGTTGGTGGAGACAGGTGAAGACAAAATCATTTCAGATCAGCCAACATCCCACCAAAGGTGCAAACACCTTCTGTTGGTCCAGATTCATTCCTGCAACTGCACTGGAATTCTGCAGCGTGGAGTGGGAACAGTTCCAACTGTGGACCCTCCTTCCCTTCAGTGGGGTATTGTTGGATAGACACGTGTGTGGGTGTGCGCGCACGCGCGAATCCTCTGGTACACACTGGAACAGGTGAAGAATGCAGGGGCTGAGCTCTGGACTTGCTGTGGTCCCCACCCCCAGCCCCAGCCCCCAGCCCTCATCATGCACTCTCCCGTTCCTCCTGACTGCAGTTGGCTCCCCCACAGCAGACTGGACCCTCTCACTAAATCTCCCTGTGTTTTATTCACATTAAAACTTTAAAAGATAAACTGGACCCCTCGCGACAAACCTGCCCCTTGTTGCACTGCACGGGGAACAGGAAGTGAGGGATAGGGGATGGTAGACGGGCAGAGTGGCCTGCAGTTACAGCTCTGTTGGCTGCGCTGTCTCAGGGGTTTCAAGACCTGACTGAACAGCCTCACTGATGCACTGGGCTACGTAGGAGAGGTTCTGGCTGTTCATCAGGCTCATGTTGATCTGGCCAATGGATGTCAGGTAAATATGTCTCCTCTTCTTCAAGTACATGATCTCGGAATCTATTGGGAAGACACAAAGAACTGGGTGAGTGACTGCTGGGGTCTCGCGCATGCACTCTCTCTCAGACACATACACAGACTCACACACACCTGGAGGGGCTCGCTTTGGGGGAGCTGGGCAGACATAGCTAGTGGGGAAAGTAGACATGGTGATCAATGGTTCAGGCAGAGTGAGAGCTAGAGCAGTGGGGGTGGGGGAGATGGGAGCGTCAGCCATTCAGGAGAGGGCTGAAGAGGTGTGTCTTTGTCGAGATCGAGAATCGTGTTGGCACAGTCTGAGGCCCGTCAGCCTTTCACATTGCTGTCGGCTCGCTGCCAGTCCGCAGTTGACCGAGGCAGACAAATGGAGTTGAGGACTGTGAAGGATTAAAACAAAAAGCATAAAGTTGGCAGAGATAATGGTCAACCTGAAGATTGGGATGCTTTTAGAATGCAGGCAAGTAGGACCAGGGCACTGGGGAAAGAAAGTGACAATACAACAAGAATGCAACTGAGCAAAAGGAAACATCAAAACAGACTGTAAAAGCTTCTGCAGGTACAGAGAAGGGACACGTTTCCATTAATTGTGCATGTTCATTTATCTTAATAGGAACTTTTGACAGGGACAGAGGAATGGGATAGAAGCTTTGTCTGTCACTGAAGGAGAGACAAAGCATCTCCCAGGACGAGAGATCCAAGTGGCTTTGGAGAATGAGTTGTTGAAGGGAATTAGCAGGAGTCAGCAGGTTGTACAGAAGAAACGTATGGGAGTGAAAGGTGCAGATTTCCCAGGAGTTGATGGTCTACACAAAGATGGTTAATGTCGCCCCACTCTTTAATAAAGAGAGTGAGAGAGAGAGAGAGTGAGAGAGAAACCCTGGACCTTCTGATTGGCTTTGCCAAATATCAGTCGCCAGACAAATGCAGGAGGTTACTGTCAAGGATGTGATGATGAGACACTCTGGTGTCAATGAGGTGGTTAGGCACAGTTAGCACAGGTTTGGGTCACTTTGGAAGGAGCTCTGTCAGACCACACTGAGAGCACTGTCTGCAGATCTGGTTTTCTTCTCTCGAGGATCACAGCCAAGGTGGGCATCTGGAACCCAAAGGAAGGTCAGGGGAGGGGTCCTGAGTCTGAGAAGAAGAGACAGGTTTGTTGATGGGACAGTTGTAAACTTTTAAAATCTCTCTGGTGGAGGGCTGGGGAAACTCGCTGTGTTGAAGGTAGAGATTGTGAGATTTCTGATTGTCAGGATTGGTGTCGGGAATGGAGAAGACGCGTTGTACTGTCCCATCAGTCATGACCATGTCCAATGTCCAGACACACTCAATGGGCTGAATGGCCAGCACCTCTTCATTAAAAAGGACCTGCTTGATGGACCTTGCTGCTTTAAGATGGAGGGTCAGCAAGTGATTGGCCGGATTGGGAATGGAGTTTTATTTTTAAAAGCCTTCCCTCGTGGGATGTTGGCATCGCTGGTTGGGTCAGCATTTATTACCCATCCCTAATTAGTCAGGGGGCAGCTGAGCATCAACCCCATTACTGTGGGTCTGGAGTCACGTGTAGGCCAGACCAGGTAAGGATGGCAGTTTCCTTCCCTGAGGGACATTCGTGATTCAGATGGGGATTTCCCAATAAGGGAATCATGGTCATCACTGGACGAGTTTTTGTTGTTGTTGAATTAAGATTTCGCCAGGTGCTGGGGTGGGATTCAAACCCAGATTCGGAGAACACGAGGCTGGGCCGGCGCCTGCCAGGGTGACCCATTGGTGGTGTGGGACAGCATGATGCTCTGCTCTGGGTGACACTCTGCTGAGGCTTTCCATCCCGGATCCCCAGGGCTGTTCCCACTGGCTTCCTGATCCCGATGGTGATTACCAGCTTGGAAATTACAAGCAACGCCTGATCCAGCCGGTTCCCCTTTCAACCCCCTGGAATGGCACCCCGTGGGTTCACTTGCCGCAGCTGCTTGGGAGGGAGGGCCTTGTGGGATCTTGCCATGCCAGGAGCCTCACCTTTGAAGTCAGCGAACATGTAGAGTCCGATCTGTCGTCTGATGTGGTTCAGCGGCCTGAGGGTCCCCAGAGTGCGCAGCTCCTCCGCCAACTTCTCCCTTATCAACATCAACCGCTCCGCCATGCTCCTCAGATTTGCCTGCCTGGGGGTGGACACAGAGGGGGGGAGGAAGGGAGGGAGGGAGGGAGGAAGAGCCTCTTGTTACCTGGAGGAAACACTCCCTCTTGTCATGCCCCCACGGCCCACCCCTGCACAAACACATCATCTCCATTTCTCAGGCTGGTGAAAGAGGATCAGACTTTGACTCCGGTGACACACACCTATTCAGGGATTTTGTTTATGTCTCAGCTTGGGGGCGGTTTTGGAAAGGTCCCTGGACGAAAGAGGATAGCACTCCTGAGAAAAAGGGGGAAAGGTTCAAGCAAGTAGTTGAGGGGCAATTGCAGTTTCGAACCGATGGAATAAAGCCCTGAACAGGCCATTTGAAGCTGAGAGTGTTTAAACCCCAGGGTCTGCAAGCTTGAGGAAATGTCAACGTTTCTGGCATAAGCCCTTCAGCGAGACTGACATCATTCCTGATGAGCTTATGCCCGCAGTGTCGACTCTCCTGCTCCTGGGGTGCTGCCTGACCTGCTGTGCTTTTCCAGCAACACATTTTTTGACTCTATATCACCAGCATCTGCAGTGCTCACTTACTCCTGGTTAGATGAAACATGTTGAAGTGTTTGAGAGAGCGTGCACACACTCAAGGGGCAGTTTGTGACGAGCCTACATAATTGTTTCTGGGATCCTTAAAGGAATGTTTTGGATGAAGGGGATGATATTGTACCATGTGTTTTACAACCCATTAAGTTGGGTAAATAGTTTGGCTTCTAGTATTTTATCTCCAGTGCTTTGTGTAAGAAGCTCCTGTTTTGTTGTTAAAAGCAGGACGGTGTGTACATCTCTCAGGGAGAGAGCATCGGTCCAAAACAAAAAAGAACGCATGATCTATCAAGCCAGATGTTTGTGTCAGCTCTGCCTTCGTGGGTGATCAGATCAGCTCAGGTTACAACACTCTGTCCATTAAACAGTTCTTGTTCAACCCCCTCTTCCTGAGATCGTGTTCAAACTGAGAAAATTCTCCAAGGCCAAGGTGATGGTAAATCGAGGGAAGGGTGTCCTGGGGTGGGCAGAGAGTTGTGACGAGGGCAGCAGACTGAGGGTACGGAGTAGCTCATTTCGGACTGAGACGAGGAGAAATCTCTTCACCGAGAGAGTGAAGACCCTCAGCCATCCACGCCAAACACTGACACAAGTTGCTGGACAAGCTCAGCAGGTCTCGCAGCATCAATGGAGAGAAATCAGTGTTCAGGTTTCAGGGCCAGGGACCCTTTTTGTGAATGGAGAACTGCACCCACAATTCTTTGGGGTTCTATTAAAGCCAAACATTGAAGGTGTGCGAGGAGTCAGGTACAGATCTTCGGGCGATGGGGGATTGAAGGATCTGGGGGAGCAGGTGGGAACAGACAGGGTTGGATGGTCAACCAGGGTCATGTTGAAGGGCTGAATGGCCTTTTGCTGCTGTCCGTCTTTGCCCATCACAGCAATGGTGGTGGGGGGGGAAGACCCAGCCTGAAGCGCCTGGACGGTGTGCGCACAGGAAGATCCCAGAGTGAGCGACAGGGAGCAGGGCAGTACTCACCACTCAGTGAAGAAGGCGGGGTTATTGAGGATGGTTGCCACAATGCGAGCACCCAGTTGGGGGGGAGTTGACCAAGTACACCTTGCCGTTAACATCAACTGCGAACGGATCCGTATGAGGCTCGGATTATCCCGGGATACGATAGTCAGGCTTCCCACTCGTTCATCTGGGAACAGGGGCGAAGAGACCTGGTGAAATGGCTCACCCCCATCCCAATAATCCGTCGGTCACTTTCTGCCCCCCCAGAGGATCTCTGAGAGCAGCTTTCCAGAATGTTCTCCACTCCCAGAGAGCATCCACACTCTCTCTCTCTCTCTGCTGATAGTTACTCTGTGCTCCTGCTCACTGGTGGGCCTCCAGGTCAGAAGGGGACATGTTATCTTCCCCAATCACCCCCAACTGCCCACATCCAATCCAGAGAGCGCTTCCCAGGGCCCACCTGATTCCATCGCTCGCTGACCTTCCGGAAAGTTCAGCTCATCAAATGTTCAGGGGCCTGCGCTTGACCTTGTACCAAGTCCAGTTACCACAGGCCCATCTGCGCACCCCCCTTCCCCCACCCACCCCCAATCTTCCTGGGGTTGGGGAAAGTCTCAGGTCCTGGGAGGCCGCTCCCTGCCCACTCACCGCATAACCCGAAGTTCTTGGAGTAGGACTGGGCACAGAGGAGCTCAAAGCGTTCAGTCACAAAGTGCCTGATGGGAAATGCATCTTTGTTCAGGTCTCCAGTTGCAAGGCCTTGGGCTGTTACAAAGAAGAAAGGGAACAGTCTCTTTCTCTGCAAACAGAAGGAGATACTCATTCAGTGACAGTCCATGGAGGTGAATCCTCCTCCAGTCCCACCGGGAAAATCCTGTCACCCGGAAACAGGGGAGCCGGCGTTCCGGTTCCAGAGGGACAGAGGACACAGGAGATGTCTTGGTCACTGGAAGGGTTTCTCCGTCAGCCTGCCTCACACACCATCCTGCCTCCGAGAGACCGGGCAGTGAACGTCTCCCCTTGTCCCTCTACACATCAACCCGGCCACTCCTGCTCCACCCTCCCCCCGCCCCCCAACTCACACACCTCTGAATCCACCCCCCCCCCAATGACAGCAACTCTCATCCAAATCCTCACATCTGGAGGTTTCGTCTCCTCACTTGAGAGAGGATGTAGTGGCACTGGAGGTTCACCGGGGTGACCGCAGAGTTGAGGGGGTCAGTTTGTGAGGACAGGCTGAGTAGATTGGGATTATATTCATTGGAATTCAGAAGAATGGGGCGGGGGATCTTATAGAAACAAAGAATTATGGAGGGAATAGATAAGATAGAAATAGAGAGGATGTTTCCACTGGCAGGTGAAACTAGGACGAGAGGGCATAGCCTCAAAATTAGGGGGAGCAGATTTAGGACTGATTTGGGAAGCAATTGAAACATTTAAAAGGCATCTGGATGGGTATATGAATAGGAAGGGTTTGGAGGGATATGGGCCAGGTGCTGGCAGGTGGGACTAGATTGGGTTGGGATATCTGGTCGGCATGGACGGGTTGGACCGAAGGGTCTGTTTCCGTGCTGTACATCTCTATGACTCTATGAACTGCTTCACACAGAGGGTTGTGAATCTATGGAATTCCCTGCCCAGGGAAGTGGTTGACCCTACCTTATGACATGTTTTCCAGGCAAACATGGATTTTTGAACAGGAAAGGAATTAAGGGATAGGTGGGAGTGTGGGTAAGTGGAGCTGAGTCCGTGACAAGGTCAGCCATGAGCTTACTGAATGGTGGGGCAGACTCGATGGGCCAGATGGCCTCCTCCTGCTCCTGGTTCTGAGGATTGTGTGTAGCCAGGCCAGTCCAGAGCAAGAGGGAAGGGGTCCCCTCTGTCAGAATCATGGAGTCTCCCTATGGACAGGGACTCAGGGTCTCCCACAGAGACTCCTGACTGAATGGATCCAGCTGCTTGAACCATTCTCCTCAATCCCCTCAGCTCCCTCTGAAAGATCCTGGTGGCCTTGTTGGAAGGTGTGGTGAACAGATCCACACGCACCCATTTCCAGGTGTGGTTTCACCTCCAGGGGGAGAGGACTTGAATATAAAAGCAGGGACGTACTTCTGAGGCTCTGTCAGGCTCCGGTCAGACCACATTTGGAATATTGTGCGCAGTTTTAGGCCCCATATCTCAGGAAGGATGGACTGGTCCTGCAGCGTGTTCAGACGAGGTTCACGAGAATGGTCTCAGGAATGTGCAGCTTAACATACGAGGAACGTTCGAGGACCCTGGGTTTATACTGGATGGAGATTGGAAGGATGTGGGGGATTGAATTTCAAACATAGAGAATCCTGAATGGCCTGGACAGAGTGGATGTTGGGAAGATGTTTCCATTGGTGGGAGAGACTCCGACATGAGGGCACAGCCTTAGAGTAAAGGGAAGACCCTTTAGAATGGAGATAAGGAGAAACCTCTTCAGCCAGAGAGTGGGGAATCGGTGTGATTCACTGTCATAGAAGGTTTTGGGGGCCAGGTCATTGAGTATATTTAAGACAGAGATCAATAGGTGATAGAGAATGAAGGGTTAATGGAGAGAAAGGGCTTGAGAAACTTATCAGCCCATGATTGAATGGTGGAGCAGAGTCAATGGGCTGAATGACCTCATTTCTGCTCCTTTGTCTTCTGGTCTGATGGAGGGGGCTTGGGGAGCATTCACTCTTCAAGAGGTAACTACAATACAATCTCAGCTGGAACAAAGCAGGAAGGAGGGGAACAGCAAGTGGGTTATACCACAGAAGGCCATGGAGGGCACGGCCTGTGTTTGAGAGAGAGGAAGGGTTCGAGGGTTACAGGGGGAAGGCCGGAGAATGGGCCTGGGAAACATTACCAGCCATGATCGAATGGCCTCATTTTCCTGTGCTGTCTGTGGGTGCAATGGTCTGGAGGTTAAAGGTCCTGCTATCCCCTCAGGAACAGCCACTCAGTCTGGGCTGGAGTCAAACATGCTGACTTCACACTAACCAGCTCCTCCAACAGACAGTCTGTGCTAAATCACAGAGAGGAGCGACTGGAAAGCTGCTGAGGTAACCCCTTCCCAGCAAGGCTTGGAGAACAACTGAACATCTCTGTGTGTTGGATGGATGGGAGATGAGGGGACCTGTGTTTCGTGTCTTTTCTGTGACAGTCTGGTACCCTCTCTCTTTCCCGTTTGCTCACTGGAGGTGGGTGTCACTGACTGGGCGAGCATTTACCGGCCATTCATCACCCAGCTCCCCACACACCAGGCTCGAGGTGGGGTCTAACCTCGGAGGGGAGGGGACTTGAACCTAAAAGCAGGGATTTACTTCTGAGGCTGTGTAAGGTCAGACCACAATTGGAGTATAGTGCACAGTTTTGGGCCCCGTTGGAGAGCTGAACACGTTGCTGTGGGTCTGGAGTTAAATGGAGGCCATTCCCGTTCAGGATAGTCGTCCCCTTTCCCGGGGGGACAATAGTGAACCTGATGGTGGTTCTCCCACCATGGTCATCATGGGATTTTCCATGGAATTCCAATCCCACCATTGGCTGGGGTGGGATTCTATCCTAGCACCACTGGGTCTCTGATGATGATAATGCCCCCTGCCCCACCTTGGCCATGCCCACCCTGTTGGCATCTCCCCATGGTCCTGTGGTTGAGTGGGAGCCGGAGGGTGGGTTGGCAAGGGGGTGTCACCCCTGACCCCTGGTCCCTCACCTTCATGACCTCCGCGATCTGCCTCCACTCGGCGGGGGTTGGATCCATGGCTGTCGGCCAATGAGCTGCCACTTGCAGCACGATGATGGAATATTCCGGAGCGTTCTGGAAGGAGCACAGAGAGAGAGAGAGAGATGTCGACTAAATCACCACCACTCTCCCCTCCCTGAATTAACGTCTCGGGACGGGTCACCCATCTTCCTTCCTGCACCCGTCTCCCCCTCCCACACCCTCATCAGAATGGGGAAAGGAAGGGGGGCATCTCCTCTCCCATCCCCCTCCTCCCAGCATCTCCCACCCAAAACCTTGAGCCTTTCCCCCTCCTGGTCACCAACCTTTCCCAATGTCTTGTGGCCGGTCTACGCTGGATTGGGTTGGGTTGGGGTGGGGGCCGGTCCATGTTGGGTTGGGGTTGGGGTTAGGGTTAGGGTGGGTAGGGGGAAGGCTCTGAGGTGGGAACACTAGGTTGACAGGCCGTGCGGGGAGATGCTGACGCTGCACTGGGGGGGTGAGGGGGCTGGGGAAGTGGGCCAGGATGGGCAGCGAGTTGATGGAAGTTGCCGGAAGCAGCACGGTCAGGGGCGTCAAGGAAGTGCCCACTGCCTCACGGGAGGGAGGGAGGGCTGACTCACCAGTTAGGGCTGGTATTTAACATCGTAAGGAGGCACTGACCAGGTCTGTCACACACGAAGGGAGCCATTAAACGCTGCCTGTTGTGAGGGTTTCGGTTTTAACAGGGTAACCTTCTCACATCGCTGTCTTACTGGTCCTTTCCTGACCCACTCTCTGCACTCCCTGGTTGTTGGGATGTCATGTTGAGTTTGTACAGGAGGTTGGTAAGGCCCCGACTGCAGTACTGGGTGCAGTCACCCTGCTTTTGGAAGGATATTATTAAACTGGAGAGGGTTCAGAAGAGGGAGACCAGGATATTACCGGGGATTGAGCTGTAAGAAGAGGCTGAACAGGCTGGGACATTTTTCACTGGAGGGTCAGAGGTTGAGGGGTGACCCTCGGGGAGTTGGTAAAATCGAGAGGAGTACAGGTAGAGTTTGAAAATAGGTTTCTTTTCACCATCATGTGAAAGACAAGGGGGGCATATTTTGAAGGTGAGAGGACAGACATTTAAAAAAGACAAGGGGGGAAAATGTTTGAGACCAAGGCTGGATCACGTGTGTAGTGAACTGCCTGAGGACGTGCTTGATGTGGTTATAATTACAACGTTGAAAAGACATTTGGATCAGGACATGAATGGGAAGGGTTTGGAGGGATATTGGTCGGACGAATTTAGTTTTGGATTACGTTCGAATAGTGTGTTTCCGTGTTGTGTGACTTGGTGTTCTCTGTTTGAATAAATGTCCCATTCTCCAGCCCTGCTGCCTGTCATTGGGTCTGTGTGTGTGTGTGTGTGTGTGTGTGTGGTCACCAGTCTGTCCCATCTCCCCAGCCTCCCATGTCAGTGACCGGCCCGAGCAGGAATCTGGTACCTCCATGTCCTCCAGCCACTGTGGGATGGCCAGGCACAGCTTCTCATGATCCCAGTAAAGATAACGACGGATATCACTGAAGCCAGCTCCTTGGAAGGTGAACACGTGTGTCTCTGCCAGGGAACACAAGCAGACAGAGAGAAAGAGAGAGAGAGAAAGGTTATTCCCACCTGGGGACCACTGATCCTGAAGAGGTCTCTGTCTGGTCAGCCCCCGCCACAGGAACACCACTCTCTGGGCACCAGCCTACCATGACCCTGGGACCACTCTCCACAGGCCAGAGTACCACTGGCTCAGGACCTGCTGATCTGACATGCACATTCAGGCTCACTTCACATTTACATAGCTGCCAGCACAGCCCCAGAGTGGCCTGAAGGGGTTTACTGTTTACCTGTTTGGTTTGGGAGTGGGATTGTTGTGGGAGATGTTATGTGTGGGGTGTGTGCACAGCAAGACTCCAGTGGGGGCAGAAATGTGTCTGTGTCTGTGCAGGATCGGGTGCGATTCACAGTGTGTTACCCTGTTATGGGAAGGATATTACTAAACTGCAAAAAGTGCAGAGGAAATTTCCCCGGATGTTGCCTGGACTCAAAGGTCAGAGTTGTCAGGAGAGGTTGAACAAGCTCGGACATTTTTATTCAGAGACTGAGGGGGGAGACCTTTTATAGAGGTGTAGAAGATCGTGAAAGGCATGGATAGGGTGAATGCACTCAGTGTTTTCCCCGGGGTTGGGGGGTTGAGGACTACAGGACATCAGTTTGAGGTTAGAGGGGAAAGAATAAAAAGGGAGCCTGAGGGGTAATGCTTTTACACAGAGGATGGTACGGATATGGAATGAGCTGCCAGTGGAAGTGGTTGAGGTGGGTACATTGACAATGTGGACAGCAGTTGGCGGCGGAGGTGGGAGGTGGGAGGTGGGGGGGGGGGGGGGACAGGATGACTCACCCCAGCAGGGCTCCGAGACATAGACAGCGGGAGACCTGGGGTCAGTAATGGTGAACCATCGCTTGAGAAACTGCGCGGCCATGAACAGAGCTCCGTTTCCTCCGGGGACCTGGATACTGTCGGCCTGGGGTGGGGGAGAGAGAGAGACAGAGACAGAGAGACAGAGAGGTTGGGGGGTGGGGTTTGGCATCGGTCAGCAGAGGACTCTTCGTATATCCCACAGCGACACTCCCTCCCTCCCCCACAACCTCCCTCCCCCACAACCTCCCCCCACCCCTATTTAAGAAAGAGTTGGATAGAGCTCTTAAGGATAGTGGGATCAAGGGTTATGGAGATAAGGCAGGAACAGGATACTGATTAAGGATGATCAGCCATGATTATATTGAGTGGTGGTGCAGGCTCGAAGGGCAGAATGGCCTACTTCTGCACCTAATGTCTATTGTCTTCCCCATCATGGAGGTCCATGTGTCCTGCAGGGGCTGGGGAGGGCCAACGGGTGAGCAATGTGCCCCCACCCCCCCCCCCCACCACCCAACCTACCCCCCCCCCCCTCTGCCCAGTGTGGGTGAGGTGCTTCCACACTGAGCCCTGTTTACCCGTGCCCCAGGGGCAGACCGTGTGAGGTAGTGAGAACACCCCAGCAGTGCCCACCACACCTGCACTGGAATGGCGCCCAGATGTGGTCCCTCCAGCAGAGTCTGTGACCCGTAGCTGCTGATGGTGTGGAACACTGGGACACAGGGTGACCTGTTTTGACCTCTGTGCTGACCCCCATGCCGTGCGAAGCAGATTGAGAACCCAGTCAGGATCCCCCTGAGGGTGGGAGAGCAGTGAGGTGAGCCATATCTTTGGGACGTTGGGAATGGGTCCATGTTCAGTATGGCCTCTTCCCAAGGGGAGCGGTGTGGTGGGCTCACCCAGAGCCAGGCAGACCAGCCCTGCTCAAGCCCACCACAGTGACTGCCGATGTGGTTGAAACCCACCAGGACCCCTCTTCCCCCCACCCTACCCCCCACCCCCCCCAAAGACTCACCCTCTTCTCCACGATCGCAATGCTCTCACTACCCAGGATAAGGGCTGTAGATACCCTGTTAAACTCCGACTGCCCCAGCACTGATATGTCATCATGGCACAGTGTCGGGTCGTTTAGGATCTGCCTGTGAACCTTCCTGACCACGGGCAGCGTCCACACCTCTCCGTCCTCGGCAAAGTACTCTGCAAACAACAGCCACAGCGTGGGGTCAGTCTCTCCATCTCGGTGCCACTCCTCCAGCTCTGAGTAAGACACACTGTGCTCTCTGGGCATACAGTGGTCAAGTCACCCCATTGGTGTAGTGGCTGGCAACTATCACACAATGGTCGTCCTACTCAACGTCCTGGAGTCCATTATCCCTGCACAAACCCTACCCTATCTCCTGCTGCTTTCCCCTTCCCCACGATTTCCATCCACCAAATACCTCAGGAAGGCCTCTGTCCAGTCTGCCCTCATTATCTTTCCAGGGATAGAGTGAGCAGACTTGGCCAACATCTGTTGGACTCCTGGCGAGTGAAGGATTATCTGATTGAAGAGCCTGACGGATAATTCCGCAAGAAATGGCAACAGGATGAGGCCATTCAGTCCCCAGTCCTGCTCTGCCAATCAATAGCATCATGGCAGATGCTGGAGATTCGAGTGCTGCTGGAAAAGCACAGTGGGTCAGGCAGCATCCGAGGAGCAGGAAAGTCAACATTTCGGCCATTCCTCATTCCTGATGAAGGGCTTTTGCCTGTAACGTCGATATTCCTGCTCCTTGGATGCGGCCAGACCTGCTGTGCTTTTCCAGCAATACTCAAATCTTGACTTGCGTTGCATCATGGCTAATCCAACTTTGCTCGAGTTCGCATTCCTCCCTTTTCCCTTTACCCTCCACTCCTTGAATTGATCAACAATCTATCAATCTTTGAATCCCCTCTCCCCGACCGAGTGAGGACCTCTCTCTCTCTCTTTCTCTGCCTAAAATGGATGCAAGTGCTCTGCCCTGACACCTCTCTGTGGCAAGGAGTTCCAAAGACCCGCCAGTGTGTGAGAGAAGCAATTCCTCCTCATCCCAGTCTGCAGTTGGTGCCCCTTTATTCTGAGACACTCTGCTCCTGAACTCTCCCAGGACGGGGGTGGGGGGTGGGGGGGAGCATCTCCTCAGCATTGACCCCATCCAACCCTTTCAATCGGATCACCTGTCCTGCCTCGAGTGGAATCCCAACCTGGTTAACATTTGCTGCAAAGACAATCCCTCCACAGCACGGACCAGCCAAGTAAATCCTCTCAGTCCTGCCTCCCATGAAGTGATAGCTGCAGGTTGACTGGATAGGGAGGTGGGGGAGTGTGGGACGAGGGCTGACAGGAGGACTGAGAGGAAGAGAAGGCTTTCTGAACAGGCAGGTGAAGCTGTCTCCAAGCCCATTCTCAGGGCCGTGCAGCACTGTGAACGGAAAGTGGTCATCCCCCTGAACCGAGGGGACAGGCACCAGGTGCAGATGTTCTGTCCAGTTTGCCAAAGTTAAAATCCAATCCTAACTGTGGACCAAGTGTGTGTGTGTGTGAACTGAGCTGTTACCCACCTGGATTCTATCACCAGTATGCTGTGATGACCCACACCCAGAACCACGACCTCATCTTGTCAGTATTGCACAGAAAGGGATTCTGAACTAGTCCGAAGGACTGGAACAATGGGCTGAGGAATGGCAAATGGAGTTTAATTCAGATAAATGTGAGGTGCTGAATTTTGGGAAAGGCAAATCTTAGCAGGATTTATACAGTCAATGGTAAGGTCCAAGGGAGTGTTGCTGAACAAAGAGAGTGCAGGTTCATAGCTCCTTGAAAGTGGAGT
>NC_057751.1:3124250-3128325 GCF_004010195.1 Chiloscyllium plagiosum
TCAGTGCTGAGGGAGCGCCGCACTGTCGGAGGGTCAGTGCTGAGGGAGCGCCGCACTGTCGGAGGGTCAGTGCTGAGGGAGCACCGTGTAAGCATTGGGATCTTACTGTGCCCCATCAGACTGTCTGGTTTCTCACAGCTGCCCCCTGGGTTATAGAGCAGGACGGGTAGCCTCTGAAACAGCCTCGGTTTGAGCTGGTGAATGGTGTGAAGTTTGTGAAAATATCAGTGACCTCCCCCTCCTGCTGCTGGCCTTACAGGTCTGGCTCTGTCACTCCCCCACCCAGCCCACTCCCTCCCTCCCTCACTCACCCCGCGAGCCCAGGTACATCTTCTCAGGGTGGGGGTCCATGTTGTATTCATCATTATAGACCCGCTGGTTGGACATAAGGCGCAGGGGAGTTTCCTGGAACACCGACAGGGAAGCTGTTCTGTTGACACACTGGCTTTCTGGAGTTATCTCCATGGTAACTGTAAACAAACAAGCACCAGAGACTGCAGCCAGTCTCAGGGCCTGGCACCTTTGAAGCTCAGCCCCAGAGTGTAGCTGGATGCTAGATTGGGGGGGGGGAGGCAGACTCCCTGTCTCAGTCTGTCCCTCTCCCAGTCCAAAGGCTTCCTCCTTGAGCTACCCTCTCCCACTGGCTGCCCTTGGCCCTGCCCCCTTTCACACCCTCACACTCTCATTGGCTGACCCTTGCTCCACCCTCATCCTGCCCAGACCCAAGCCTCAGCCTCCCATTGGCTAGCTTCCCCAGCCCCCCCCCCTCCACCAGCATGGTTAACCCCCATTGGCCACCCCATTGACCTTCCCCAATCTCCAACTCCCATTGGCTGCCCTTCATGCCCCATGTCAGTATTCTGTGTTTGACTGTCTCTGCCAGTTGTTGTTGTTGGAGTAGTAAGTGTGGGGTGTGGGTGAGGGGAGAGGAAGGTGGGGAGGGTGTTTCCTCAGCACATCCATCTGTCCAGTATACTGGAGGGATCGATTGGCCTCGCTGCCTTAGGGTGTCCTTGAGCTGTGAGTTCCTGCTGGTTTCTCAGCAACAGTTGATCATCTTTGTGAAGGTGTGTAGCTTTGACTCGCAGGGAGAAGGCTATTTCTGGTTTAGTCCTGTGATTCCGCGCCCCCCCCCCCCACCACCTCACTCTGTCCCCCTTACCCCAGCAACCCGACATGCCCCTGTCTCTGTGTGTTGGATGGGGAACAGTCTGCTCCTTCTACTGAGGCATCATTGGAAGTGGCTGGGTCTGATGTTGATCCCTTGGTCATGTTGTTGCTTCCCCTGGTGGGAATGCTGTGGGCTTGCAGGGCGGGAAGTGAGTCTGGGGTCCAGGTAAAAGGCCTGACCCTGAGCTGAACCAGGTCAGTCCCACCTTGGCCTGGTCCCACCACCAGACCCTGGGCCCGGCCAGGCCTGGTCACTCAGTCCCGGTATCCTTCCCACACCCACATGAGTTCCTCCGGGGAATTGGCACAGACTCTCTGGCCTGCCTCTGATCGACGTAGAGTGTTCCAGGCAGTTACAAATGCTGCTCCCATCGCCATCAAAAGTGCCCCGGCCCATTGTTGCTGATTCGACACCAGCACGTCACCGCCTCCTGGTGGTGCAGTGGACTACTGCAGCCCAGGTGCAGTGGCTGTCACAGAGCAGTGAGTGGTTGACCCCCCCCACCCTGGCAGTGTCAGTGCAGAGATGCCGTCTGTCTGTATCGTCTATCGGAGTGTGTGATGGTGTTGTTGATTCCCTGTAGGTGACTGGCTCACTGCTTTCGGATGAATCGTTCCAGCCCCAGAAGGCGATGAGGTCCCACCAACCCCAGAGTGGGTCACGCGTACTGCTGACCAGGAGTTCCCCTCGCCACAGGTAACACAGCTTGTTCATTCAATCTATTGTATGCTCGCTATGTTGAGGGGCAGCCCATGTGCCCTTACTCCTGGGATTCCCTTCCTCCACACCCTTCCCCGAGCCCCATCTTCCTTGAATGCCCTGGCTCCCCCTTGTTCCCACCACCCCAGGCTCCCTGACCCCTCTCTCCCCTCTCTCACCCACTGCCGCTCTCTGCCAGTTCAGAAGTGCACAGTCCTTTTTCAGGCCGTGGTGAACCCCTGTGCTGTGGACACAGAATTGCAGAAAGCAGTGTTCACCATTCTCCTACCCACAAGGTGGTGTCAGATAGCAGCAGGATCCGATCAGAGAGAGTCAGAGATTTATCTTCGGGTGTGAGAGGGGGTGACACAATGTGATTGATGGTTTTCGGACAGAAACGTAACACATCCAGGCACTTGGAGAAATGTTCATGCTGCTACTGCTGTGCCTGTCTCTTGAGCAGTTTGTGCTGAGGGAGTGCCACCCCGACAGAGGGACCGCCTCCCAGACACACTCTCCCACTCTCATTCAGACACACCCAGGGAAGAGTGTCTCTCCTTACTGGGACATCTCAGACACAAAGATGCGAAATGTTCTCTTTGGACCTTGTATGCGGTACTCAGAACACACAGACAAACAATATACACACAGTGTCATAGAGATGTACAGCATGGAAACAGACCCTTTGATCCAACCCATCCATGCTGCCCAGATTTCTGAAATTAATCGAGTCCCATTTGCCAGCACTTGGCCCATATCCCTTGCCCCTCTAGTTCTGGACTCCCTCACCCCAGGGAAAAGACTTTGCCTATTTACCCTATCCGTGCCCCTCATGATTTTATAAACCTCTATAAGGTCACCTCTCAGCCTCCGACGCTCCAGGGAAAACAGCCCCAGCCTGTTCAGTCTCTCCCTGTAGCTCATATTCCTCCAAGCCTGGCAACATCCTTGTAAATCTTTTCTGAACCCTTTCAAGTTGCTGTGGGGCTGGAGAACTGAGGAAGCAGGGTACATTTCCCCATCTAAGTGGCATGAGTGAACCAGTTGGGGTTTCTTCCCAACAGTCATTGCTGCTGGTCATAGTCAGGGTGACGGAGAGAGGTGGAGGATGTTGCACATTTACAAATGAGTTTTAGATTCCCATGATCTGTGAGGTTCTGGCCTTTGATCATGCCCAGTCCAGGGAGGTTATTCCCCACCATCTCAGTGACTCCTTCCCCTGTCTCTGTATTGCCAGGAGGCTGAGAGAGCAAGGCTCCCAGGATATCAGGAAGTTTCCAGTGAGCATGCTGACTCTCTCTCCTTAACACCTGACACTGTCAAACTTAAGCCTTTACGCTACAGTCACCAATCCTACAGGAAGTCCTACTGACAGAAATACCCCTGACCCTCCATCTCCCTTCTCCCCCTCCCTGCACAATTGGTGTGGAGGTTCAGGGCTGAGTTAAAGCTCCTCAGTGAACACAGAGAACTCTTTGGAGAGAAGGTTTCTGGTTAGGTTCCAGGGTGAGGTTCCAGTTCACTGGGATGTTGTGGAGTTGCAGAACTCCCCAGGGCTCGTCAGGAAGCTTCTGTATCAGGCTTGGGAGCACTCTGTGAAAGCAACTGTGTTGAAGCCAGCTTAATGCCAAGATCTCTGTGTCATGAACTGCTTTGGAAATGGGGGAGCTGATGTGACCTGGGACAGCAAGCTCCCTGACTGTGGGAGAGAGGAGCAGAGGGGAGGGGTGGGGGGCAATTTGAGCAAGAAGCTGTTACTGTCTCTCGCGCTGTTCAACAGTTGTCTTTGTGGGTGTGGGTGAGAGGGAGTGGGACTGGGGATTGACTGAAGCTGTCTTCTCTGACTTCACAACATCCCCCTTTGGTTTCTCTGGTCCTTCAAACACTTAGGACAGTCACTTACCCAGAAAACTTGGTATGAAACTCAACACATTAACTGTGCAGAGGTCAAGCTGACATCTTGGGTGGAGTTGATAGAAACAGCCCTTGGTTGGTATGTTGAAGATGGATGTAATATCTGCAGGCAAGATTGGAAGGGTTTGGGGCAAGCTTTCAGGTTGTTCTTCTCTGGCAATTTCTGAGTGAGCACAGAATCGAGGACACTGAAGGAACTGTCAGTGTGGTGTGACCATTGACTGGACACAAGCCTTAAAACCCTGGCAAAGAACACTCTCTCACTCTCACCCTCTCTCTCACCCTCCCTCT
>NC_057751.1:3128396-3149273 GCF_004010195.1 Chiloscyllium plagiosum
CGCGCACACACTCTCTCTCTCGCACACTCTCTCTTGCACGGGTGGGCATGCATGTACACATAGGTGTGTGTGCACACAGACGTAGCCATAGCCACACAATAACACACACACTCTCTCTCTCACTCACTCACTCACACACGCAGACACACAGATGAGCTCAGGCACACTGACAAACCCAGCAGGCAGTGTCTGCCCAGTTGGATTGTTTTGACAATAACACTATGTGAGTATGGATCTCCCAGTGTTAGATCACTGAATGTGTTCCCCATCCCTGAGGACAGGGATCGGACAGGTCTCGGAAACCAGCCTGGACATTGTTTGAGCTCTTTTGGAAGCACTGTTCAGTCGTGGTGTTTAGCAGGGCTCTGGGTACATGTGTGTTTGGCTTGTCGCTGTGCAGGCAGAGAGGGGCAGTGCAGGAGCTGAGCCAGTGTGGCTGCAAGGACACAGAAGGACAGATGGTTCATACAACCCCACCACAGCCCCCCTCCCACCAGCAGCTTCCCTGCTCCATCCTCCAGGCTGCCTGGGATTGGTATGTGCATGTTGGCTCGGGTTTGGGATCCCCCTTCGAGGTGTTAGTGGGGCAGAAAGACTTCCCCATGAAGAGAGGGATTCAGGCAAATTGTCCCATTGGGAATGTGCTGGGGGAGGGGGGAGTGAAATGGGGTGCTTCCCAGGGGTAGAGAGGTGGTGTCCTGGGATGGAATGCGTTGCTGGTCATCGTAGTAGGGTTCCTGGGACAGTTACAGTGAGGGATGCCCCACGGACTCAGACCATCGGAGGGTGTGCAGGGAGATTGACCGAGGGTGCTTGGGCTGGGGGAGGGGTTTGTGTGTGTGTGTCTGTGAGAGAGTCCTCAGGCTGGGGGTTGGGAAGCTGTTCCCTTTGCCTCCCAAGGTGTGAACCACCGTCCCTATAATCAGAGGACACTGAGGCAATTGTTCCCATCCCTCACCACCTCCTGGAACTGAGAGGGGGATGGGGGGGTAAGGGTGCCCCCTCCTAAACACAGTGGGAAGTACAAGTGAAAGGGGGAGAGGTTGCGGAGTTGGGGGGGATGGGTCGGTCGTGGTGGTGATGATGAGCCAGCCAGGGCAGGAACAGTGGGCACGTGGTGCATGCCGTGCCTGGAATGGACCCCTTGCATAAAGCAAGAAGGCCGTGTTTGTGACTGACTCGGCCTGAGGCCCAGGCGTGCTCCCTCAGACTGCCTCATATCCAGCACTGCCCCCCTCACTCACTCACTGTCAGTACTGAGGGGGTGCCGCACTGTCGGAGGGGCAGTGCTGAGGGAGTGCCGCACTGTTGCCGATGCTGTATATTGTATGTCCTGCCTGAGGACCTATCACCATGAAAGCAGGGAGATGGGTGTCAGTAGATCTGGTTTGAATGTTAGAGGAGCATCGATTCGGAATGGACATAGAGGCAGCTCTCTGAATCGGGTTGGCCGTGACTGGAGCCGCAGGTGAGTGTGGGAGTGCAGGGGCGAGTCCTGGTCCTGAGACAGGACTCTGCAGCAATGACAGGGTCCCAGAGAGAGAGAACCCCAGAGCTGGGATTGTTCATTCCCTTGACAGTCAGTGTGTGTGGTGTAGCAACACCCCATACCCCTGCAGACAAATCCTGATGATAGAGTGGGGGATAGGGGAAGGTCGGGTTAGCGGAATAATTTCAGTGTTTTCATCCCAACTGTGTCCAAGTGGCCCTGAGCCCCTCTGAGGTGCGGCTGAGACCACTCCCCACCTGCACCCAGTTACCCCAGCTCCCCCACAGGACACTGTCCAGTTCCTATTTGCCCCACTCCCCTCCCCCAGGAGGAAACACAGAGCTGACCAAGAACTACTGGAAAAATAGCTTTAATGTTGTACGTTTACAGGAGTGACATTATTGTTTAAAAAAATAAGTTATTTACGTGCGTAATGTCCCAGCCAGACCAGCGACGTGCCAATGGGCTCTCTCTCCATGGAGATCTGGAAAGGGTGTGAGATTTCATGTCTCTCTCCGTCTCAGTCTGGGGTTTAAACGGAGGTCAGAGCCAAGGATGTGAGCCGTCGCTGTGTTCTGTTCATAATTCTCATTATAATGCCCACGCATCCCCCCCCCCCACCCCACACCCTGAATATACCCCTGTCCCCAATGCAGAATCCCTATTCTCTCTCTCTCTCCCTTGTCCCAATGTAAACACCCCCCCCCTCCCCTCAGTGGACAGGGCTGGGGTTGGGGGAGGGAGACAGGGAGCACTGGTGGTGAAGGCATGTTCTTGTGTTCACCCCCCACCACCCACTGTGCAGGAAACAATAGCCCCTTATCCCCCTCTCTGGTCTCTCTGAGTCTGTCCTGCTCACCCCACTGGGCTGGGAGGGTCCTCACCCTCTCCTGCACCCCCTCCCCACCACAGTTTGGTCGGGGGGGGGGTAAGTGTGTGATGGGGAGTGGCATTGAACTGGGCACAGTGCCCCCCCTCCCCCCGGGCAGTGTCACCCACCCACTCCCCTATCATTATCCCTCCTCCCCCCAGCCCCCTGCAGGCCACTCGCTCTGTCGATCAGCTGCTGGCTCCCTGGGCGGTGCGTGCTGGCGGCAGGGTAGTGGCTGCCTCTCGGGCCCTGGAGGACAGGGAGAAGGTGGATGGCGGTGGCAGCAGCAGCAGCAGCTCCCGGAAAGCCTGCCTGTAGTCCGGACTGCGGCAGTAAATAAGTGGGTTGAGTGCCGAGTTGATGTAGCCCAGCCAGTTGGAGCAGAGCAGGAGCCAGCGGGGTGGGCGCTGGGTGCCCAGTGCGTGAGCCATGTTCACCAGGAAGAAGGGAGCCCAGCAGCCGGTGAAGGCACCCATGATCAGCCCCAGGGTCTTGAGAGCTCGGTGTTCCCGCACAGGGAGGAGGTGACTGGGACCGCGGCGTGAGGAGGTCCGCGCTTTGCTGCTCTGTCTGCTTGCCTCCAGGAACACCCTGGAGTACAGCAGCACCATGACCCCCAGGGGCAGGTAGAAGGAGACCACCGAGGACACTGCCGCGTAGCTCCGGTTGGTCAGGAAGTCACAGCAGTCCGGCCGCCGGTAACAGCGCTGAGCAGCCGGATCGTCCGCTTCCCACCAGCGGTTCATGATCGGGGGGAAGGAGAGCAAAGCAGCGACCAGCCACAGAGCACACACCATCAGGCGGCAGCGACCTTTGCTCAGGAAGCGGTGGTAACGGAGGGGACAGCAGACTGCCACGTACCGGTCCACGGCGATCACACACAGGGTATCGATGCTCGCCGTCACGCTCAGTACGTCCAGGGAGCTCCAGAGCTCGCAGGCGGGCGACCCGAGCGGCCAGCTCCCCCTCAGCACCAGCACAGCCCCCAGAGGCACCACCAGCAAACCCATCACCAGGTCGGCACACGCCAGCGAGCTCACCAGCACATTGGGCACGGTCTGCAGCCGCGGCTTGCGGGCTATCGCCACAATCACCAGCAGGTTGCCCAGCACCGTGCCCAGGACCAGGGCAGTGAAGAGGACGGCGAGTAGCCACCACTGCACCGAGCCCAGGGGCTCCTGCTCCTGCTCACTCTCTGAGCTGTTCATGCTGGGCTGCAGGAGCACATCCAGCCCGTTCTCATTCCCCAGCTCTCTCTCTCTCTGTGTCTGTGTGTGTCTGTGTGTGAGAGAGAGAGAGAGCTGGGAGCCCGCTCTCCCTTAAATAGCCCCACGTCAGTGCAGCCAGTCCGAATCACAGCTCCCTCCCCCTCCCCCAGAGCTGTTCCTGCACTGGCCAGGATACACTCACCCTGCCTCTGTCCCGGAGCCCCTGTCTGTGTGTGTCTGTGTGTCTGTCTGTGTGTGTGTGTGTGCACTCTCTCCCTCCCTCCCCCTGTGTGCTTTTAGAGCTGCCTGTATTCCTGCCTGCCTCTGTCTGTCTGCATCTCTTTCTGGGTGTCTGTGTGAGGTTGAGTGTTTCTGTGAGTGAGTGTGAGGATGGGGGTGTGGGGCTGTGAGGGGGGGGGGGGTGGGGGGTCGTGTCTTGCCACCCTCTGTTTCCCTGAACAATTGGACAACAGCCTTGCAGCAACTGCAGGCCATTCCGCCCACATTCCTTCCAACTGTGCTATCCCGTCCAGAAGCGGAACCCGCAGTGAGGGAGGAGGTGGGGGGTGAGGCGGATACAGGTTCTCCATTTCTCCCCCCCCCCCTCCCCCCCCCCATCCCCCCGGGGAGGGGTGAATGTGTGAAACAGCACAGGGCCAGGGGCTAGCAGAGCTCCATGCCCCGGGAAGGCTGAGACTGTGTGTGTGTGAAAGGGTAATACTGCAACAACAACACCGAGAGCAGGCTCCCCAAACACCCCCCCCCCCACCCCCACAACACATACCCACACACACGGAGGACGTGGAGCAGGGAACAACAAACAAAAACCCCGTCAAAAACAAGGGCCAGCAACGCGGCAGGAAGGGGCGAAGCAGAGTTGCGTTTATGTAGCGCCTGTCTTTCCCTTAGGTTGTCCCAGTGACGGATTCGGCCTCCGAGTGAGAGCGTGGAGGGGGTGGGGGAAACAAGTCAGTATTTATTGAAGGCGCCTCCCGATCGGGAAGAGCACGGAGCGAATTCCAGCATAGCAAGATCCCACGAACAGCTGTGCGGTCCCAGGGTTAACAGAAGCGGGAGGGAGTTGGGCTGCTCCCTCTGGTTCACTCTGAGTCAGGGTTTAGCCCACAGTCAGGGAGCTGAGGTTTGTATATACACACAGACCGAGACAGCAAGTGATGTTTCAGTGAGTGACTGAGGAAGCTGCTTCTCTCTCTCCCTCTCTCTCTCTCTGCAAACCGGCCCCTTCCCAGTTCTATCTGAGAGAGGGGAACAGCCCAGGGGATGGATTGAAGAGGCATCCCTTGGGGGGGAAGTGGCGGGGGAAAGAGACATTTCCCACTACCTCCACCCTCGAAGACTGTGAGCAGCTCACATCTCCCGCACATACAACGGTTGTCATACAATGCTCAGGTTAGCAGACCAGGCAAAAGGCTGCGCTGCCTGTGGGATCTTGCTGTGCACGGGCTGGCTGCTGCTGCATTACTTGGCCGTGAACACTGAGCACACCTTGTTCATTCTGTACTCTGTCTCAGTGAACAACACTGCAGTACGGTACAGGAGAGCCCCAGTCAATAATACACTACTCCCACCCCCACCGACACAGGCACAACACCCCTTCCTCATGAAGGGGTTACGCCTGAAATGTCAACTCTCCTGCTCCTCAGATGCTGCCTGACCTGCTGTGCTTTTCCAGCACCTGAAGGCTTCCCTTTTTCCTAACCATTCTACTGACACAGACCCTCACTCACAGAGACCCTCACTTGTGCACACATACATGCACACTATTGTGTACACACACACACACACTCTCTCTCTCTCTCTCTCTCTCTCTCTCATGTACACACTCTCACACACAGACATTGCACATCACAGTTAAGGAACCTCTGTTGTTTAAGAAATGAGTTGAAAGTGAAACATGTTCTTTTGTGATTTGGAAGTTGATGAGGTATGGTTCAGTGCTGAAAGATGGAGAGAGGTGGATCAGACTGTGTCAGAGAGATGTCTGTGTGATCCACGTGTACACACTGTCCCTCTCTGTGTCAGTCTGCCAAAGAGCTGTCCTCTGACTTAGATTGACTTTGACCTGGAATGGATTGAGGAAACAGGATTTCAGTTTGGACAAACTTCTGAGTTCTGGTCCTCCTCCTCCTCCTGCTAGTTGTTCAGATAGTGAATGCTATGGAATGTTTATTCTTTAACAAGGATGAGGTTATACTGTCTGGTCAATAACTACCCACGCCTTACAAAGCACACAGTCAGTAACTCATTCATCACTTGATACTGGCCTCAGGCAAGTTTGCTATCTTTATTTGGTCTCCTCTGGACATTGCCCTCACTCAACAGTCCATCCAGATTGTCAGTGTCTGTAAATAACGGCAGAGACAAAACCAGTAACCTTGGAGCAATAACAGGAACAATGCCCGGGAGTAATAACAGGAACACTGCCCCGGGATTAACAACAGGGACATTCCCCCAGGAGTAACAACAGGAACAATGCCCCCAGGAGTAACAACAGGGACGTTCACCCGGGAGTAACAACAGGGACATTCCCCCGGGAGTAACAACAGGGACGTTCACCCGGGAGTAACAACAGGGACATCAGCCAGGAGTAATAACAGGAACACTGCCCAGGAGTAACAACAGGGACGTTCACCCGGGAGTAACAACAGGGACGTTCACCCGGGAGTAACAACAGGAACACTGCCCCAGGATTAACAACAGGGACGTTCACCCGGGAGTAACAACAGGGACATTCCCCCGGGAGTAACAATAGGAACAGTCACCCGGGAGTAACAACAGGGACATTCCCCCGGGAGTAATAACAGGAACACTCCCCCGGGAGTAACAACAGGGACGTTCACCCGGGAGTAACAACAGGAACACTGCCCCAGGAGTAACAACAGGGACGTTCACCCGGGAGTAACAACAGGGACATTCCCCGGGAGTAACAACAGGGACACTCCCCCGGGAGTAACAACTGGGACGTTCACCCAGGAGTAACAACAGGAACACTCCCCCGGGAGTAACAACAGGGACGTTCATCCGGGAGTAACAACAGGAACAATGCCCCGGGAGTAACAACAGGGACATTCCCTTTAAGAGTATGGGATATCTGGTCGGCATGGACTGGTTGGACCGAGGGGTCTGTTTCCATGCTGTACATCTCTATGACTCCATAACTGCACACCGTTCCCCAGAAGAAGCCTTACCAAAGGATATACAACCTCAACATGACATTCTGACTCAAAGGTCGGAGCGATCAAGTTAAGAAGTCAAGTTAATGAGTTAGCAATGATCAGTCCTGCCTTGATTTGCTTTCCCAAAATGCAGGCCCTCACATTTATGTACATTAAACTCCATCTGCCACTTCTCAGCCCATTGGCCCATCTGGTCCAGATCCTGTTGTAATCTGAGGTAACCCTCTTTGCTGTCCACTACACCTACAATTTTGGTGTCATATTGGAAGGATATTATGAAGCTGCAGAGGTTTCGGAAGAGATTTACCCGGATGTTCCTGGGAATGGAGGGTTAGAGTCTGGAGCACATGAGGCTGGTGTATGATCTTTCATGTGTTTATAAAATCGTGGGGGGGGGCAGATAAGGAGCATGGCAGATGTATTTTCTTGAGAGCGGGGGAGTTCCAAACTCGGGGGTATTGGCAACCGGAAAGAGATTTACAAAGGACAGCAAGGGCAACATTTTTACCCCGAGTGTTGTTGGTGTGTGGAATGAACTTCCAGAGGAAGTGGTGGATGTGCACACAGTTAAAACATTTCCAAAACATTTGGAGAAGTCCACGAACAGGAAAGGTTTGGAGGGATGTGGGCCAGGAGCAGGCAGGTGGGACCAGGTTATGGTCAGCATGGACTAGTGGGTTGAAGGGTCTGTTTGTGTGCTGTGTGAGTCTGTGGCTCACATAACCACAGCACACACCATTCACGTGCATCCCCTTTGACTTTGTTTATTAAAACCGGGCTGGCCACTGGAAACACTGTTCCAAGTTTATTTGTTCCAACGCAGTGTGAAATTGGAAAAGCGAGTTGCCTTATTTCTGAGAGTATTTATTTTATGACATTACACGGTTGGACACATTACTGCTAATTCCAAAGAGACCAAACCATTGAGCCAAGCAGCATTACAACTCATTCACACACTCAGATGAAAAGAGCACAGTTCCAAATATTTGGAATGCTCCCAGTCAACATCTTTGTTTGGAATGAGTATTCTCTGGATTTGACAAGATCAAGAGGGGTTGGGGGAGGTTTGATGGAAGCCTTTAGGTTCTTATGCAGGGAAGATGGAGTGGGTCAGGAGTGAGACGGCTGTCCCCTGGTTTGGGGACCTCGGAATGATATGCACTGGGAACCACTGAGTGGATTAATTTTCCCTGACCAGGTTAAGTGTGAAGGGAGTCAAGGCAGCGTGCTCCGGTTTCCTCCCACAGTCCAGAGATGTGCAGGTCAGGTGAATTGGCTATGCTAAATTTCCGGTAGTGTTAGGTAAGGGGTAAATGTAGGGGCATGGGTGGGTTGCGCTTCGGCGGGTAGGTGTGGACTTGTTGGGCCGAACGGCCTGTTTCCACACTGTAATGTAATCTAATCTCAAAAAAAACTTGGGGGCAGCTTCCCCAGTCAGCTCCAGGTTCACACAGAGATTAACAGGAGCCCTTTCCATGATGTTTCAGGATGGATTCTCACCCAGAGACCTGGCCCCCTCCGGTGATGATGGTGTGGCTGGAGTATTTAACATACCTCTCGGTGATGGGCACTGTTAGAACCAACTCCCAGCATCAGCTGAGTGTTCCCCATCAGCAGCACAGAGGCTCAGCTGTCTGTCTCTGGTTGTGACTCATTCAGGCATTCAACTCAGGGAACTTAGCCAGTATTGGCTGGCATTCACCATCATCTGCCAATTGTCTGCCTGAGCCATCGCTTGATGTACTGGACCCTTGTGTCAGGTATCCCAGTGTGAGCCCAGCTGGTACTCTCAGTCTCACAGGTAATCACAGGGAACAGCAAGAACTCAGCTGCTGAGCTGTTTCACGCAAACATTATTCACCTTCTCTGCGGGAGATTGAGAAAGATCTTCCTGCTTTTCAGCTGTCTGATCAAACCGACCCAAATCCAGGTGAGGAATTCCCTCGGCACCTTTCAGCTATGGAATTTAAAGAGGAGACTGTACAGATTTTGTTTCTCTGGAATCTGTTGGAACAGGCCTGGCGAATGGGAATTGTGTTGGGATGCTGGAGAGCAGGCGTGAGTCGAGCATTGCCCTAGAAACGGGAATGTCCGGGATATATCGACAACCAGAAGATTGCTTTTAATTTCAGGGGCTGTGTGAGTTCGCCTGCAATGTCAGAGTTGTCCTCTGGCTGGGTGTTGGGTGAGGCTCCATCTTTAACACGGTCAGCTCCCCCATCTCGGAGTGGAGTCTGGGATGTACTCTAGCCTGACCCTGTCAAAGCAGTGCTGCACCGTCTCGGGTGCTGGACTCGAGCTTCTATCGCACTATGCTGGCAGGAGTCCTGGTGAGCTCTCCAGGGTTCGACATCATCATAGGCTGCAGATAACCAGGTTGAGAGCCAAGTGTGAAACACAATCTTTAGGCCGGTCAGGTCAGGTCAGACGGTGTGATGTCACTGCATCTGCCACCTTCGCTGCAAGGGGAGGAGAGCTGAGGCATGGCAGCACAGCTCGGCCCTGTGGAATAGCCACGCGTTTGGATGTGGGATGTGAAGCAGGCCGCTGGTCACCTGCAGCTTCCGGGAGTTGGGCTCTGGCCTGTCGGAGTCTGAGCAGCCTGAGCTAGGGTCGCGGTGCTGGGTTGTGGAGGTTGGTCCCGATGGGCAGGTGGTCACCACACAGAGGACTGTGGGAGAAACAGCCCAAGGGAAGGCGCGTGTTCCCGGGATCCCACTCTCTGATCCATTTTCCGGTTCGGAGCCTGGAGCGGGGAGACGCCACTGTCTCAGAGGGGAGGATAGGGGTCTTGGGCTGGACAGGAGGGGACCGAGAGGAGGTGAGAGCAGTCATCCAAGTGGGTCTGTTCATGGGGAAGGAGACTGGCGTGGGTCTGTTCTCTCCCTGGGGCCAGGCTGAAGGACCGTTCTGGGAGGGGGAGGGGGCTGAACAGCCAGAGGCTGTGGTCCCTGTGAGGGGGGAGGACAATCAAGTCCTCAAAGCAGTTTGAGGGCATGGGGAAAGCAGGAATCCCAGGATGGTGGCCAGTCCCTCGTGTCAGGGAGAACTCCAACAGGAGAAGCCGCAGGAGGGAGGGAGGGACCGAGGGACAGGGATTAATCCCAGGGCAGGGAGAACCACAAACACCTGGACAAGAGCAAGGTCAATACCATGGCACCGAGATGGGCTGCACAGAGCTTCAGGGCAGATGTGAAAGCAGATCGCCATGGTGGGGGATGGGAACCTGAGGAGAGAACTGAAGGGTGGGGTGCACAGGGTCAGACTTGACCAAGTGACTCTGTAGGGCAAAGGAAACCGAGAGGTTTGTCAGTGACAATCAATGTGCTGGTCAGGGGAAGGAGTCTACAAACTAAAGGCAGCAGGGTCAGATACGAGACAGCAGGAGATGATTGTCCTCATGGAACTTCAGCTTAAACAGGGGCAAGAGGGGCAGAGGGGATGGGCTCAACAGGGCAGCAAGACGCGTCATTGGTTAAAGAATCCACGGCACTTGTGAAACGCAAAAACTGGAAAAGCTGGAGAAACCCAGCACCTCCAACAGGGAGAAAGCAGAGGGAATGTTTCAGATCCAGCCACCCTTCTCCACTTCTCAGGAGGATTCCGAACAGATGTGAGGCATCCCGTGAAGTCATATTGTGCTGAAAAATAACACATGGGCAATTACACTGCTCTCAGTTGGGGGGAAGAGAGAGAGATTGAGGAGAAACATAGACATTGATCTGGATGCAAAGCCCACAGGGTGGTAAGAGAGGGGGACGTTAATTACCCACCTCCCCACTGGGATACAATGCGAAATACACAGGGGGGAGCAAACCCTCCAGCTGTGTTCATGAGAATCTTTCCAGCCAGCACATAACACGCCCAAGGAGAGGGGGCGCTGTTTTGGATTGAGTCCTTCGAAAGGAAGTTGGGAAAGTGGAGATAGTGATCATAACGATAGTTAGGTTGAGCATCATGCTGGAACAAGGCAGTGATCAGCTGTAAATCGGGGGGAAGGTACATTGTGCTGAGCTGAGAGCTGACCCTGGGCTGGATGCAGCTTCCAGAAGGGGGGAGATCAGAGGGACGTAGGCAAGAGGGAGGTAGGCATGGTGCTGAGATGGGGGTACCCGCTCCATGTTTGTGCCATGCCCCAACCCCTGCTCTCCAGAGCTCTCACGGTAAGCTGGAGCAGAGAAACCAAACTCCAGCCAGTTCAAGAAAGAGAGGGTAACCCTGGAGAAAGACAAGAACTCCCAGCAGTGAATGTGAAACAGGAATTGAGAAAGTGTAGACAGGATGAGAGGTACATACCAGGCAAGGGAAATGAAGGAACATGGTTTTCTCAGGACACAAGGGCTGAGGGGGTGGTGAGGGAAAGGGTTGGCATGGTGGTCAGAGACGGATATGGTGACCCATGTGTATGCTTTTGATAATTTGGGCAAGCTTTGTGGGAGGGGGTTGTGTCTTCACAGTGGAGTGGGGATGATTGGCACAATGTCATTGAAGAACGGGAGTGGGAAATCTTCAATGCAGCGAAGAACAGATCTCCTTCAAGGTGGCTAAACCACCAGGACCAGACGGATTATATCACAGGATGTTACGGGAAGCTTGGAGACGGTGGATGAACAGGTAAGCATTTTCCAATCCTCACGAGGTACCAGTGGATGTACCTGTGGATGGGAATCGATTCCGAGAGAAGGGATAAACTGCTGAGAAGGGCACGGATGAATCAGGAATACTCAGCAAACCTTTGTTCAGGGAAGGTCGTGTTTAATTAAATCAATTTTTCAAGAAAGTCACATGAGGATAGATGAGGGCAGTGGTGGGAATGTCATCCATCTGGATTTTAACACAGAATTCCAGAGGATCTCACATGCTGGAATGGTCAGCTGAGTCAAATACCATGGGATACAGGAAAACTTGGCTAATTGGATCTGAAATGAGCTCAATGATGGGAAGGTGAGGCTGATGGTTAAGGATGATACTGTCGTTGGATAGTGGTCCCTGTGGTGTTCCACTGGACTTGGGATTGGTTCCAGTGCTGTTGGTGGGGTTTCTCATGGATTGAGATTGTATTTGTGGGATTGGGACCCAATGTGGGTGACACTGGAGAAGGTGGCCAGTGATTGCCAAATCCTGTTGATGGTTTGAGGGAGGGGGGGAGAAGTGGCAATGACCACATGCTCCAGGAAACTCTGAAGGTTCTGCAACATGGCCGCAGGGAGCCTGCAAGGCCATGTGCTGGTCACCTTTAACAGTTCAGCTCCCATGCACGGCTCAGGGACTGGGTCAAAACAGTGAGCACCTCCGACCCTCTCCCTGCCTGTACCCTCTCTCCCCTCACACTGTCTCCGACCCTCTCCCTGCCTGTACCCTCACTCCTGGCTTTCCAACACTCCCTGGAGTGGGAACTCACAGCCTCTCTCCTCTCACACCATCTATCCTCAGCATCTCCTCTGACACACAAAACAATAGAGCCTTCTCCTAGTGTTGGAATCACATGGCAAACTGAACCTCACAGTGGCTACTCTTCGAGAATCCTGCTCCTCCGTCCAAGTGCAGTGCAACCTTCCCAACGCGTCGTCACTACATTGTTTTCCTGCTGCTGAGCCTGTTTTTGTGCTCCAGTTTAGCCTCTAATTTGCAGGAGTGTTACCACATGTAGGAATTTGGCCCTTGTTTGGCAGCGATCAGTCCCTGGAGAATCTTGGTTAAACACACGGTACAATTTGAATCATTAGGGAGCAGTAGATGATGAATAATTCAGTTCTTGGTTGTGCAGACACAGCCAGGATCCAGGAGCTAACTCTTTCAGTGCCGTCAGAGTGTTGTGCTAGTTTCGACAGTGTTCTCAGCTGGTCTGGGTGGGTGTGACCCTGGAACAGGGCACTGCCCTCTGAACTGAACGTTTGGGGCTGATGCCGTACACAGGGGTCTGCAATGCCCAGGCCACTCACCCTTCCTGAGTGTGACTGCAGTTAGAGGGGAGTGGGCACTTTCTCCTCAGATCCCAGCCTATCCCAGACAGTGTCTCACAGCTCACAGGGTGGGATAGCCCCTGAACTGAATATGTCAGTGATGTCCCAGTGTCACAGTGTCTCTGAAGGAAGCTGCTGTGGCTGGGTGCTGACAGAACTCCCATCTGCAGCCCCCTCTCGTCATGTGTGTAGGGACACTCCTCATCCCCTGTGTGTCCTTCCACATTCCCAATCTGTGTGGGGGGCTGCGGTTAGTCAGGCTGTGAGTGAAGGAGGTGCCAACACAATCCTGCTTGTGGGATCTTGCTGTGTGCACATTGGCTGCTGAGTTTGTTCAGTAATTCACAGGCATGGGTGTGACTGGCTGGGCCCAGCATTTATTACCCCGTCCCTAGTTGCCCCTTGAGAAGGCGGGGGTGAGCTGCCTTCTTGAACCGCTGCAGTCCATGTGCTGTGGGCTGACCCACGATGCCCTTAGGGAGGGAATTCCAGGATTCGGACCCAGTGACAGTGAAGGAACGGCGATATATTTCCAATTCAGGATGGTGAGGGGCTCGGAGGGGAACTTGCAGGGGGTGGTGTTCCCATGTATCTGCTGCCCCTTGTCCTTCTAGATGGAAGTGGTCATGGGTTTGGAAGGTGCTGTCTGAGGAGCTCAGGGGAATCTCTGGAGTGTATCTTGTATATGGTACACACTGCTGCTACTGAGCATCAACGTGGGAAGGAGGGGATGTTTGTGGATGTGGTGCCAATCAAGTGCGGGCTGCTTTGTCCTGGATGGAGTCCAGCTTCTTGAGTGTTGTTGGAGCTGCCCCCATCCAGGGGCAAGTGGGGAGTATTCCATCCCACTCCTGACTTGTGCCTTGCAGATGGTGGACAGGTGTTTGGGGAGAGAGGATATGTGTTCCTCACCACAGTATTCCTTGCTTCTGACCTGCTGACGTAGCCACTGTGTTTATAGGATGAGTCCAGATTGTCCAAAGTGCTGAAAGTCACATTCCGACAGGAGAATGTTAACCACATTTTACAAAAACACCATTGACTGTGAAATGCTTTCGGATTGTCTGGGGTTCTGTCTCAGATCATAAAAGTGTACTTTTTACATGAGTGTTCAGAGTTGGATTCTGTACCCTCTGACGTTGTATTTTGTGTTATGGACCAGATCAGACCCCCTCTGAATATACAAAGAAGGCAGTCTCACCCCTAACCTTTGCTTATTGGAAAGGTGCTGGGTTCCAGTGCAATTCAATTGGTCAAACTACTTGACAAAACACCATCTATTTAAACACAATATTTAAAATACCAGCAAAAGACAGAACAACTTTGAATAACTGAACTTGATTGGAAAACTTAACAGATTAACAGATACAGTAACTAATACTAAGGAACTGTTCCAATACAGTAACATCCCAGAAACAGACCCCTCGGCAAATTCCGAAAAACAGATCTTGTCTCCTCTGCAACTCAACAACCCCAGGAAAGGAACTCCCAGGATTTGGCTGAAATTCAGAAAATACCTTCAACACACCAACAGCAACAGCTGAAAGCTACACTAAACTGAGTGGGAGCTTGAACACACCCATGCAGGCTGCTTCTATTGTTCCAGCTTTAAAATAAACACAGCCAAGGCTTCACAAGTTGGTTCTCTTCTAATCGACTGCTCAGCACCTGTCTCTTCAATCTCTGTCTGTCCAAAAGAATCCAGGGCAAAACACAGCTCTGAAAGCCTCGTCATAATTGAGAGGAATCTCTTTCAGAAATGACTCGGTTTGCTCTTCCCAAAGCCATTCCGGTCGCAATCCCTGCAGAGAAACAGGAGCCGGAAAGTTGTCTGTGTCACAGAATCTGAGCGGAGAGTGTCACTATCAGATATCATTCCCCTCTCCAGCATCTGGAAAATAGCCTCCTCATTTTGACCCACTTGTATTTGTCATTTCGAGAAACGAGTCCAATGAGGTGTTAGTAAGATTGCAGATGACACCAAAATGGATACTAAGGTGGACAGTGAAGAAGGTTATCGAAGCTTACAAAGTGATCTTGACATTGGGTCAATGGGCTGAAGAGTGGCAAATGGAATTTAATCTGGATCAGTGTGAGCTGTTGTATTTTGGTCAAACAAATCAATCCAAGATAGGGTTGACTTGTCAAACACACAGACTGAGGGCTCAGGAACGTAATTCTTTGAAATTTGCATCACATACAGATAAGGTGGTTTAGAAAGCATTCAGCACAGTTGCCTTCATTGTTCAGACCTTAGAGTATCTGAGTTGGAGTATTGTGCTGAGGTTGTACAGGATGTTAGTGAGGCCCCTTCTGGAACACTGTGTCCAGTTCTGGTCACCCTGTTACAGGAAGGATATTACTAAACTGTTGAGGGTTCTGAGAGATTTACCAGGACATTGCTGGGAATAGAGGGTGAGAGTTATAACAGAGGGGCTGGATAGTCAGGGACTTGTTTCACTGGAACATAGGAGGTTGAAGGGTGACCTTACAGAAGTTTACAAAATAGCGAGGGGCTTGGATAAGGTGACTGGCAGATATCTTTTCCCTGGGGTGGGGGATATCCAGACTAGGGGGCAAAGGTTAGGGTGAGAGGGGAAATATTTTAAATAAGGACGTGAGGGACACTTACTTTATCGAGTGGTTAGTGTGTGGAATGAACTGACAGAGGACGTGATGGATGTGGTACCGTTACAACCTTTAAAAAAACATTTGGAGTAGCACACAGATCTGAAAGGTTTGGAGAGATATGGGCCAAGCAGAGGCAGGTGGGACTAGTTGGGTTTGGGATGGGCTGGACAGGCCGAAGGGTCTGTTTCCCTGCTGTCTGACTCTGTGTAGGTGGCTCTTGCAGGATAGATGTCTGATGGAAAACATGGTGTGCATGCGTTTGGAAACGAACGTGAGAGAGAGCATCTCTGCACGATCAGCCTCTCGGTCCCGAGTCTACAATGGGAAATGTCAGTGGCCATCAGGAGGAAAACTCTGATCGGAACAGACACAAGAATCTCATCCACGCCACAGGGGTTGCACGTCATATCCCTGTTGTTGAGCACTGCCAGATGTTATTGGAATGGGAGCCTGCTTTTATGTTTCAACAAAAGCCTCCTCCTCCCTTATTCTTCGCCCCCGGCCCCAAATCCTCCTTGGCAGCAACTTTCCACATGCGCAATTTTCGACCTCTGATGTGAGAGTTGGAAACATTATGTTGAGGTTGTTGAGAATGTTGGTGTGCTGGAGAGCTGTCTGCAGTTCGGGTCACCCTGTTGGAGGAAGGGTATTCTTAGGGTTCAGAGGGAGATTTACCAGGATGCTGCTGGGAATGGAAGGTGAGAGTTATAAGGAGGGGCTGAACAGGCCGGGACATTGTTCACTGGAGCGCTGGAGGCTGAGGGTTGACCTTCGAATCATAGTCATAGAGATGTACAGCATGGAAACAGACCCTTCGGTCCAACCCGTCCATGCCGACCAGATATCCCAACCCAATCTAGCCCCACCTGCCAGCACCCGGCCCATATCCCTCCAAACCCTTCCTATTCATATACCCATCCAAATGCCTCTTAAATGTTGCAATTGTACCAGCCTCCACCACTTCCTCTGGCAGCTCATTCCATACACGTACCACCCTCTATGTGAAAAAGTTGCCCCTTAAGTCTCTTTTATATCTTTCCCTGTCACCCTGAACCTATGCCCCTCTAGTTCTGGACTCCCCGACCCCAGGGAAAAGACTTTGCCTATTTACCCTATCCTTGCCCCTCATGATTTTATAAACCTCTATAAGGTCACCACCCAGCCTCTGACGCTCCAGGGAAAACAGCCCCAGCCTGTTCAGCCCCTCCCTGTAGCTCAGATCCTCCAACCCTGGCAACATCCTTGTAAATCTTTTCTGAACCCTTTCAAGTTTCACAACATCTTTCCGATAGGAAGGAGACCAGAATTGCACACAGTTTTATAACATCATGAGGGACATAGATAAGCTGAAAGCCAGGTGTGTTTTCCCTGGGGTCTTTTCCAGATTAGGGGCATATTTTTTAAGGTGACAGGTGAAAGAATTAAAAAAGATACGGGGGGGGGGGGGCAACTTTTTTACCCACAGGGTGGTTCCCGTGTGGAATGAACTTCCAGAGGAAGTGGTGGATGTGGGGACAGTCACAACATTTAAAAGGCATTAGATGAGTAGTTAAGTATTTCAGATAGCTAATTCCTTAGTAATTAGATAGTCCCATGAATAGGAAATGTTTGTAGGGATATGAGTCAGGAGCAGACAGGTGGGACAAGTTTAATTTGGGATTACGGTCAGCATGGACTGGATGGGCCAAAGGGCCTGTTTGCGTGCTGTATGACTGCATGACCTGTCTGCTCAAGGAAGGGTCCATGCTCCTAACTACCACACCCCCTAAAAGCCAGACCCACACGCATGGTCCTGACATTCACAATAACAGACTGACACAAAACTGGAAATGTGTTGCTGGAAAAGCACAGCAGGTCAGGCAGCATCCAGGGAACAGGAGAATCGACGTTTCGGGCATAAGCCCTTCTTCCTGAAGAAGCTCACTTTCTCCTCCAGACTGACACAAAAGTCTAACAGCACTGAAGCAAACACATACTGCAGGTGTACTGCACGTGTGAATCAATTCACCCTCACTCTTTATAACACACATTCTCTATTTGGCACACATGCTCACACTCACTCTTACGAGTGTGTATACACTGACACTCTCACATGCACACAAACACACACTGTCTCTCACACGTAAACAGACAGGCTAAAACAGCAGGACTGCTGTCAGAGAAACACAAGGCTATTGAAACTGCTGAAGGCAGTGTGTTCTTGGGGCTTGTACTTGGCGGTGAAATGAGTGTATTTGAACGTGGTTGTGCTGATTGTGGAGAGGGGTCTGTGCACAGCACTCTGAAGCTGTGTGGGCTGAAAGGAAGGGGAATATTAATAGCCACTTCCGTCCCCCCATTAAGGAAAGCTCTCTCACCCCTCTTGATTTCGCTGTGAGGAAGGACTCAGTTGTTTGAAAGAGTGCACTCCATTTCCTCAGGAATGAAGCTTCATAAACAGACTGCGACCAGTGCTAATTAACGTGTGAAACCTTGGGAAAGGGAAGGGATTAGCTGTGTGCTCCATGGGAAAGGGAGCCCATTAATGGTGTGAAATGGGTGAACACTAATTGTCTCTCTGCTGCGTTTGGCTTGATGTGGGATTGTTTAAACATTGGTGCGGATTGCCAAGATGAGTCTGAGCAGCACTGCGTGTTACTGGGGAGGTTTCTGAGGAGGACATGACTGGGATTGTGGATACAGAGAGTGTGTCCTCAGGTACCAGGGTGATGCGTGTGAAAGGTCGGGGTGCAGGTTTTCCTTCACTCTGGCCTGTATTCACAACAGCAACTACAGGCTCCCATTCTCGGAGAGTGAGACAGGAGTGGTAGAGAGCAAATGGAGCAAGGGGACCTGTCACGGCCAAATGATGACATGGTTGACCTGTTCATCCAGAGACCCCAGGTTCAAATCTGGGACAGCATACCCTAGAATGTGAATCCAATAGAAATCTGAAATGTATGTGACATGTACCCTTGGAAAAACACTTGAGTCTGTAATCACAGATGTAATAAGAGAGCGATTAGAAATCTGATCACCTTGAGTCAGTATGCCTTTATAACTAGCTGACACATTGACTCAATCCATACGTCGAGGGATCCAGTGGGTATCATATACGTTATATATTATGTATTCAGCAGAATCGATGGTCTCATGGTATTGACACTGGATTGTCCATCCAGAGACCCAGGCCATGTTCTGGTGACCCGCGTTTGATGGCAGATGGTGGAATCTGAATTTGATTTTTAAAAGTCTGGAATGAAGAGTCGAACGATGATCACAAATCCATTGTTGAATGTTCGAAAACCCCCATCTGGTTGATTGATGTCCCTAAGGGAAGGAGATCTGCCATCCTTACCTGGTCTGGCCCTACATGTGACTCCAGACCCACAGCAATGGGGTTGACTCTGAACTGCCCCCTGAGCAATTCGGGGTGGGCAATAAATGCTGGCCCGCCGAGTGAGAACCTAAATTTCATGAATGAATAACAAAAATTTGGATTTTCAGAAGGGGTTCACTAAGTTAGGACACACTAAGCTGAGATCCCATGGTATTGGAGGTGATGCTTTTTTTTTGCCTTGCATAGAGGATTGGCTGGCTAATAGAAGACAGAGAGTTGGGTTAAAGGAGGAATTTTCAGGAAGGCAACCTGTAACCAGTGAAGTGACACAGTATGTGCGCACACACACCCACGCTCACACGATCCAATTATTTACATTACGTGTTGAAAACTTGGACATGGGAAACTGAATATAGCTAAGTATGGAGCTGACACAAACATAGCTGGGAAGGCATGGAGCAAGGATATGACAAACTCTGCAGATTAGGTGTGAGGTCAAAACCCTGGGAGATGGAATATCGAAGAAACGGAAGGTTATCCGTTTGAGCAGAGAGCAGTGGAAGAGCTGAATCTGAAGTAAATGCAGTAAGACTGCAGAATGCTTGAGGACAGAGGGATTTGGGAATCCCTGTGGACAGATCACAAAAAGCAGTCATCTCTGTTCAGTGGGGAATAGGGAAGGCAAATGGAATGTTGGCCATTATCAGTTCATAAGATACAGGAGCAGGATTAGGCCATTCAGCCCATCGATTGGTGCCCCACCATTTGGTCGTGGCTGATCTGCTCCTCACCCCTATTTTCCTGCCTTCTCTCCATGTCCCTTCAGCCATTACCAATTACAAACCTGTCTGACTCCTCCTTAAATTTACTCACTGTCCCAGCAGCATCCACTGCACCAAGGGGTAGCAAATTACACAGATTCACAATCCTTTGGGAGAAGGAGTTTCTCCTCAACTCTGTTTTGAATTGTGAAGGGCTTCTGCCTGAAACGTTGACTCTCCGGCTCCTTGGATGCTGCCTGACCTGCTGCGCTTCTCCAGCACCACTCTCATCTTGACTCTGTTTTGAATTTGCTACCCCTTACCCTAAAACTATGACCTCGCATCCCGGAATGCCCCCACAACAGGAAGCCTCCACTCCACGTCTATTTTACCCACACCTTTTACCATCTTGAATCCCTCATTTTTATCTCCCCTCATTCTTCCAAATTCCAGAGAGAAAAGGCCCAAACTGTTCGATTTCTCAAATACTTCAACAGGATTGGAATATAAAAGTCAGGGTCTTTTTTTTACAGGCACTAGCCCGACCCCAGCTGGGATCCTGTGAACAGATTTGGCCTCCTTCTCGAAGGAAAGATAGACTGACCATTAGAGGCAGTCCAGAGAAGGTACACTTGGCTGAGCCTGGGGTTGGAGGGACTGTCTCATCAGGAGAGCTTGCGTAGGCTGGGGTGGTAGTCAGTGGAGTTTTCGAGGAAGGAGAGGTGACCGTATTGAACAATGAGGCCTGAGGGAGAATGTCTCCCCCTGTGGGAGAGAGTGGGACCAGAGGGCATAACCTGAGGGCCTGAGGGGAGATGCAGAGAGAATGTTTCCCCCTGTGGGAGGTCAGGGTGAGGAGGAATTTCTTCTGTCCAGATGGGAGTCCATCTGTGAGATTCTTGCCCACACTGGGGCCGTCCAGGCTGGGTCAGGAAGTATATTGAAGGCTGAGGCAGACAGATTTTTAATCATTGAGGAAATCACTCTGAGGGGGGAATAAAGCAGGAAAGTTCAGGATAATCAGATCTGATCTTGAATGATGAAGCAGATGCAACGGGATCAATGGCCTTTGGTGCTTTCATGTCCTCTGGCCTTCTGGTCTGAGCTTTGGTTATGGAGACCCAGTCATCAGGCTCCTGTGTGGCATACATGTCATTGTGTTACTGTGAGAAACGGGGGCAGTGCGTGTGTGTGTGTGTGAGAACAGCTGGGAATGTGCTCACAGCTTTTCTACTGATGTGCAGTCTGCACTTGGCTGCCCCACTCACTCAACAGTTTGCTGTCAGGGGTCTGTTGCACCAGTTTGACCCATTGGAATAGACTTTCTGACATTCCAAGTGCAGACAGCATGAAATACAAGGGACCACTGGTATAAAGCAAACCAACTTCTCTCTGTCTCTCTCTCTCTCCCTCTCTCTCTGTGTCTCTCTCTCTGTCT